>NC_056725.1:1419455701-1419700701 GCF_019279795.1 Protopterus annectens
AAGGCACAATATACAGTGCATATAAAAGTCTCAATGCATGGGAATAAACATTAAACACAACGGTACAAGTTATTTACAAACATTATACATCAACATTGTATACAATTTGATCATTGAGGATGGAGTTAGTCAGGTAAGGTTGCAGTTTTGATTGTTACTTGGAGTTCTGCAGACATAAGCCATTGAATTCTGCACGTTAGAGAGAGCTCCTAAGTAGTGATATTGTAGAGGGATGTAGTAGTAGATCAGGTGTTAGGATGTACTATTTTGGCACAAGTACATTGCCAGAGAGAAGAGAGGTGTGATCTGAGAGACTTCTTAAAGAGAGCAGGATTATTGATTGTTCTGATAGAATTTGGGAGGGCATTCCATAGTTTTGAGATGGTAAAAGAATACAGCATTTGACCAGCTGCAAGGTTAGTTTTTTCAACTTTCAGCATCATTGTGTTTTTGGATCTGAGTGGCCTGTTAGGGTGGTATGTAGTCAATAAGGAGGAGAGGGAGGGGCATGTTGAAGGCTTGTATATGAGTTTATGTGCAGTGGTTAATTGTGAATAAGTGAGGTAGTGTGGGAGTTCAAGCCAGTTTAGCTGTTGTAGAGATAAGCAGTGGTGTGCTGAGCTTTTAGAATTTGTTACACATTTGGCAATCTTGTTGTAACATAAGTCCAGTTTGGTTTTCAACAAGTTTTTCTAAGCAAATTAGCAAGTGGGGAACACCAATTGGTGCACAGGCCATCACCTGGTCATGAGCATTGCCTACAAAAATCAAGCTGCCACCTATTCAAACCAGGTCTATACCTCTAACTGATAGGCACAGACAAACCGAGAGAAAAGCAGAGAGAAAGACTGTACATCAACAGTCAAGATCTTATCTTACCCAATCTACTTCCAAAAAAAGGTATGTGAAACAAGCATGTAATTGAATGCAGTAGGTGGTCTGTAATAATGGGAAATAGGAAGCCATTGTCCAGATGTCCTGCTATAATAGGTTGAGAGGTCTGACTGAGCAACAGGACTATAAATACAGTGTGCCATGCTAACACAGAACAGAAATATATACCAGGTATCACCTGAGCATATGTATGTATGTGTATGTTCAACTGGAAGGCACAAAACAACTGAGATGGGTTGCAAGCAGTCAGGTAAATAACTTGTGCATGTTGTACATATGTGTAATATCAGTTTCAGTGCATACAACAAACACGTATGTCTACAGCTACTGGTTGTTGCATTGCCCTGACACAGATATGGGTACTACAATAGGTATGATTATCAGGTTGTAATAGGAGAAGTGTCCAACTGTGTTGTGACCCTCTGTCCATGCCTATCACAAACAGCTATATGAGCACCTACATACAGTGGATATCAAAAGTGTACACACCTCTGTTAAAATGCCAGGTTTGTGTGCTATACAAAAATGACACCACAGAAAATCATTTCAAAATGTTTCCCACCTTGAATGTGACCCATAACCTGTACAATTCTATTGGAAAACAAACAAATATGTTAGGGGAGAAAATATAAAACTTAAAAATCTTACTATAAGCTGGTTGCATGAATGTGCACACCCTTAAACTAATACTTTGCTGAAGCACCTCTTGCTGTAATCACAGCATTCAGTCTTTTGGGTATACACATGACATCAATTAAAGAGACTCAGATTAACCCCAAATAATGTTCAGCTGTTCTAGAAGGATTTTTGTGACATTTACCCAGTTGCCTGCTACAGTAAAAGCCATGGTTCACAGAGAGCTTACAAAGCATCAAAGGGATCTCATTGTGGAACGGTATCAGTCAGAAGAAGAGTAGAAAAAACTGTCTCCAACATTAGATATACCATGGAATAAAGTGCAGACAGTCATCAAACAGTGGAGAAGATATGGGACAACAGTGACGTTGCAAACACCTGGACGTCCATCCAAAATTGATGAAAAGAAAAGATGACAACTGGCCATGGAGGCTGCCATGAAACCTACAGCAACACTGAAGGAGCTGCAGGAATGTCTGGCAAGTACTGGTGGTTTACCACATGTGACAACAATCCCCTGAATTCCCCATATGTCTGGCCTATAGGGTAGGGTTGCAAGACGGATGCCTTATCTTACACAGAAAAGCATCCAGGGCCAGACAAACATTGCCAAACACTCCATCAAGTCTCCCAAAAGCATGTTGGAAAACATGTCATGGTTTGATGAGACCAAGGTCGAACCTTTGGGCCACAATTCCAAAAGGTATGTTTGGCCCACAACAACACTTTGTATCACCAAGAGAACACCATCCCCCCAGTGAAGTATGGTGGTGGCAGTATCATGTTTTGGGGTTGCTTTTCTTCAGCTGGAAATGGGACTTTAGTCAAGGTGGAGGCAATTATGAACAGTTCCAAATACCAATCAGTTTTGCCCCAAAACATTCAGTCATCTGCTAGAAAGCTGAAGATGAAGAGGGATTTTACCTGTCAACATGACAATGGCCCCAAGCATACATCCACATCAACAAAAGAATGGCTTCATCAGATGAAAATTACAGTTTGGGAATGTCCCAGCCAGAACCCAGACCTAAATCCAATAGGAAATTTGTGGGTTGACCAGAATTGGGCTGTGCACAAAAGATGCCCTCGCAAGTTGACAGATTTGGAGTGCTGTTGTAAGGAAGAGTGGGCAACTATTGCCAAGTAAAGATGTGCGTGCTGATAGACTCCGACCCAGGAAGACTCAGTGCTGTAATTATTTCAACAGGTGCTTCAACAAAGTATCAGTTTAAGGGTGTGCACACTCATGTAACCCGATTATTGTACTTATTTTAATTTGCATATTTTCCCCTAACAGATTGTTATGTTTTTCAATTGAATTGTATAGGCTATAGGTCACATTAAAGGTGGGAATTGTTTTGAAATCAGTTATTGTGGTGTCATGTTTGAATAGCACAAAGACCAGGCATTGAAACAGGGGTGTGTACACTTTATATATCGACTGTAGCTGTATGGACTTAGCAATACCTGACCTGTAAAACCCGCCTCCACCAAGGTAGAGTAATTCCCTTTGGTGGACAGCAACAATACACAAACCACATAATAGGTTGCTATATTGGCTGTACAGGGCCACATAGTTGTAGGCAACAACTTGGAAGCATATCCACCTCTATCGGAACAAGCATATAATGTCACAGGTGAATCACTGTAAGGCTAACTATGAGTACAAATCAGACACATCCACACCACCAAGGCCAATCACAAGGCTGTCTCCACATATGTTGTCAGTCTCAGAGGAAACAACACAATTTGCCCTGTACTGGTGGTCAATTACAACTCATACACACATGCCATGGCTATAGGCAACCTGCATCAGACAGGTTAGGTGGTGATGTCACCCCCCTGTCCCCCCCAGCCATACAGGTGGATATGCACATCACCCACACCCCTCCTTTCATCAACAGTGAGCAGGTACATATTGCCTATTGAAAGACAACAACACTAAGTCTCCATGGGGCCCTGATAACATCCCTGTCTGCATCCTACATGAACCCAGGCATGTGCTCTCAGCTCCATCACACATTGTAGTCAAACAGCCTCGGCACCATCCACACCCCATCCACATGGAAGATGGCCAGTGTCATCCCTCTACACAGAAATGAATGAGGACTAGAGGATTATGTGGTTAACTGTCCCTCATTGGGGGGGGATATGACACATCAGGGCCAGGAGTGCAATGCAAGCTGATACTGTGCTGATAGATTACAAGGGTATGGTGAGGTTGTGAGTGGTGGCTACAAATATGCACTGTTGATGTGCAATTTCTGTCCATACTGTTGCCAACTGTATGAGGTCCTGGGATGTGTCTCCCTGTTTATGTCTTTCAGGTGAAATGCATCATGCAAGGCATCCGCCTTTCACATAGGCAGAGACAACTCTGATTATCACAACCATCACTGATAACCATGGTATAATGTTAGGCCGTACACAACAACATCTGAGAGAGAGAACCACCCTGTGGAATGACCTTGTCCACGGGGTAAACGATGTCGCCTGCACACATGAACATACAAGCAGGTCCAGCATCATGCAACTGACCTCATACACAATGCCTGGTAGCCAGGGACTGCACAGCCACGGTGGGGGCCCAACCATGCCACCCACACTGACACCCACAGAGGAGCTCCTCACCAATCTTGGGGCACCCATCCCAGTACAACATCAGGGTACAGGCCCCCACATGCTGGAGGTGGATGGCACACAGACAATGGATGAGGAGCATGCAGGTAAGGCCATAGTGTAGATCACTAGACTAGTGTAGCAGACATACTTGTATCTGTAGAGTATCTATGTGCATGTGTCAGGTTAGATTGCAGTTGTGGATGGGGTTTTCTAATGCACAGAAGTGCACATCTATGGTGAAGGACAGCAAATTGTGTAGTATTGGGGCTGTACTGTAAATGTGCAGACATGCTGCATCCATCCTGTACCAATGCCACATGTGAGTCTGCTGACAATATCTCTCTCCCACAACTACCTAGGTCCCTCTGGTCTGCATATGGGCCAGCAGCCTGAAGCTGGTGAGTAAGGAATTGTTCTTTTGTGGTTTGCCAATACCCCAGGCATGTGAAGGGCATGCAATTTACCATGCACACAACTGTCAGTCATAGCAGTATTGCTTTATGTGCATGTTCACTTGTGGTGGGGTTAACTGCATTGCATCACAGTGGTCAACACAGTGGCCTATCTGAAGAGAATGTAACATTCATGTATCATACCTCACAACCTGTCAGTGCAAGACTTCTGGACAGAGACCAGCAAAATGGGGGGGGGACAAATGGCCTAAGGTAGGGACATGTGTGAAACATTGCTCTTATACAGCAGATATAAACAGTGTACACACCCCTGTTAAGATGCCAGGTGTTTGTGATATATACAAGTTGAGACCACAATATGTCAATCCACACCTTTTCCAACCTTTAATGTGACCCATAACATGAACAATTTACTTGTAAAACCAATCAGTCTGTTGGGCACCAAATATGGAGTATGCAAACCTTACAATAAACTGGATGCATACATGTGCATACCCTTCAGATAATATTTTATTGCAGCAGCTTGTGATTTACTGACAGCATTCAGTCTGCTTGGGCACACACCTGCCATCAAGTAAAGGCACTCTGAGTGACACCAAACAACAGTCTGCTGTCCAAGTAGGATATTCATGTCATTTCCTCATTTGCCTGCAACACCAACAGCCATGACTTGCAGACAGCTTATAAAGCAGCAAAGGGATCTCATATTTGAAAGGTATCACTCAGGAGTAGGGAACAACCACATTATCACAGCACTGCATACACCATGGAACAGTGGAGACAGCCATCCAAAGGTGGATTGGATATGGGACAACAGTGCTGTTGAATAGAACCTGATGCCCCTCTAAAATTGATGAAAAGACATGTCCAAACCTGGTCAGGGAGGCTGCCAGGAGACATACAGCAACAATGAAGGTGTTGCAGGAATCTCTTGCAAGTACCGGTGTTGTGTGCTACATGTGAGAACAACCTCCCATATTCTGCATAAGTCTGGCCTATGGGGTAGGGTCAGGAGATGTAAGAATTTCCCCACACAAAAAAACATCCAGCAGTGGATACAACTTGCAATACAGCACATCAAGTTTCCCAAAGACATGTGTGAAAATCTGCCATGGTGTAATGAGACTATGGATCGACCTCACAGCCACAATACCAAAAGGGACATGTGGTGCAAAAGCAACACCTCTCTTCACCTAAAGACCACCATCCCACTGGTGGCATTGGCCTGCTGTGGGGATGCTGTTCTAAAGCCAGAACTGGGCCTGTAGTCATGGTGGTGGGAATTCTGCAGTTCAAAATAACACTCACGTCTGGCCCACATCCATCAGGTATCTGCAAAAATGCTGAGGATGGGGAGGGGTGTCAACCTTCAACATGACAAAAACCCGAAGCATGCATCCAAAGCTACCTAAGAGTGGCTCCACCTGAAGCCACCCATGGTTATTGATTGGCCCAGCCAGAGCCTAGACCTAAACCAAAAGCAGAACCCCAGCATGACCTGACAAGGGCTGTGCACATGAGCTGCCCTTGCAATCTGACAGAGTTGCGGGACTTTTGCATGGAAGAATGGCCAAAAATGCCAGGTCAAGATGTGCCATGCTGATAGACACATTCCCAGGAAGAGTAAATGCTGTAACTTACTTACAAGGTGCTTCAACAAAGTATCATTTTAAGGGTGTGTGCAGTCATGCAAACACCATATTGTACATATTTCATTCATTAGAATTTACACGTAACACATTTGTTTATCAATTGGATTGCACAGTTCACATGTCACATGAAAGGTGGGTAATATATTGGAATGCATTATTGTGGTCTCATCTTATATATTACAAGAACATGGCATGTTAACAGGGTTGTGTACACTTATCATATCCACTGTAAGCTTAGAAGGTTGGTGGTGTAACAGGAATTGTGTGACCATACATTTATTGCTGATTTGGTAGTCTAAATCTCAAATGTATGTCATTAATGAGTAACATCAGTCCTCGGATCATCCCAGTTATATATTAAACAAACACAGGCATTATGAAGAACACAGCAAACATATGAGCAAGACATCTACACATCCTGTGAGGATCTGTAGAGTTGTGAGGTATGTTCTGTAGTAGTTGTCACTGTGCTATACAGGTAAACAGCAATGATGTGTACATGGGTGCGGTCTGTGCAGGGGAAAGGCCATCAACTATTACACTACTCACTTATCACATAGCTCTATATTGTTAGTTACATTTAGTAAAACTGGCTGCAATGCATGATGTTGAGGTCATGTGTCATGCATGTCACCATTTGGGTAATGTGAGGTCTGTGTAATAGATTTGTGCTACCTCATCTGTAAGTGTGTGTGTGTGTGTGTGTGTGTGTGTGTGTGTGTGTGTGTGTGTGTGTGTGTGTGTGTGCGTGCAATTATCAGACCCGCCACAGGAATTATATAATTTCACCTAGTCCCAAGGTACTTCTAAGGTGAATGACGTCAGCAGGCCTAGTAAAGTAGTGTGATGGGAAGTTTACAGGGTGGTACACAACTCAAAATGGTATAACCCCCACAGTATATGACTCTCACACAAACACACACACACACACACACACACACACACACACACACAGTTGTCAGTATTGAGATTAGAACCCCTACCTATCTAGTTATTTCTACTATAGTGTTACGCAGTTATCAGATGCACCACGGAGCTTACATAATTTCACCTAGTCCTAAGGTACTTCTAAGGTGAATGACATCAGCAGGCCTATTTAAGTAGGGTGATGGGAAGTTTACAGGGTGGTACATAAATCAAAATGAAACACACACACACACACACACACACACACACACACACACACACACACACACACACACTTACTTGTCAATATTGAGATTAGAATCCCCTGCCTATCTAGTTTTTATACTATAGTGTTACGCAGTTATCGCATGCACTGGGCTGATCACTGGCCAAAGCTGCTGATAACTGCACAACTGAGGTAAACTATTACAGGTGCCAGAAAGTCTGCCTTCGTTTTTTCCCTTGGATGTTGCTAGTTCTTTCTCTCTTGCACTTCAAATAGCCTGTTAGCTTTGCACTTCAACAGGGTTTTGTATCAATTATTCTAGCACACCTGAGAGCAATCAGAAGTTGTCATTTCTCACAGAATTAGCTCCAGTACTTAGTAGTTATGACCACCCCTCCTGGCATGATTAAAGTGCAGTTCTCTGTGCTTTTGTCCATTAACCTGGTGCACTTGGGCATTCTGAGGCACTGCTGCAACCGCCTCATGTACACAGACAACCCTCTCCTCTAAACTCCCAATACTCAGACTTGTGAGAGATACCCCTATATCACCAAATTGGAAGATATGCACTCTCCAGCGAGGACTGGACCAGCTGGTCAGGAGAAGAAGGGTCAACACCTGCACCACACCACATAGAGGAAATACCCCGCCAGTACACCCACTATCACAGCTCTGACATACAAACAAAAAACAGACTCACCCTCACAGAGACACTCAATAGACATTTACCCAAACAGCAGAGACAACCAAAACAGACACCCACTTGACCACCACAACACAGCACAAACCACAGGACACATATCTCACCTACACAGTGTGCCCCTCAACCTAAGCCCCTAAGGCTAACCAGTTTACCCAATACAGTAATCATAGGTGACTCAATAGTGAGGCACACAGATGTCCCACTCACTAGGTTGAACATGAAGAAGGAAACAGTCAGCTGTCAGGTGCCAGAATCCAACACCCAGTCAGGTCCCTCCACAGCTACAAGTATCACTCTGTCAGTCATTGTCCATGTGTGTGTGAATGACCTGAGACACACCTCCCTGGACTACATGAAAAGAGGCATGGTGAGGCACTCAGATTATGTGAGCCAGGTAGGTATGACAGTAGCCCTGAGCAGTATACTACTGTCACCCAGAATGATACCACAGTACAAACAACAAATGATTGACTTCAACAATTGGCTTAAGTGTCTGGCGTTATTCTCAGGGGATCCAGTATCTGTCTGCTTGGGATGACATGATTGACAGACTACGATGGCCTGCATCTGTCAGCCCTGGGATTCCAGGTACTAGCTAAGTGTCTTTCCACCCCTATAGTGCCTTTTTAGGCAGTGTACAAATCAAATTACCACCGTAACAGCTATGCATAAATGCAATCTGAGGGTCATGCTGCTCAGCACTAGACATCTACATCTCGAGATGCAGTCACTCAAAGCACTCCTCAAAATGGAGAACATTGACATTTGTGCTGTAATGGAGACCTGGTTTACAGCAGCAGACAGCACCCCTGCACTACCAGGCTATAACTCATTTCACACATGTCATCCCTGAAACATGGACCACAGCTCCAAAGGCAGTGGTGTCTCCATATTCATACAGGATATCCACACTTCCAGAATAATATCTGAGCATAATGCATCTGAGATACTTCAGGTACAACTGACATTGGGTAATAGTGCAATCCAGGTCATAGCCTGCTATAGGTCCCCATCCATGTCCCTAGACTCTCAATCCACATTCCTCAATACCTGGAAATCTATCAAGGTCCATTCCAATACTCTCATACTAGGAGACTTCAACTACTCCTCCATCAACTGGGAAAGATACTCAAGCACCGGCCCATTGCTTCCTGGAATTCATCAGTTCCAATGCCCTGGACCAGCTCATTCTGACACCCAGTAGAGGAAGCAACATCTTTGACCTCTGTTGATTACTAACATATGAAAAATTGCAAATGTGAGCACACCAACACAGCCAGCCAAGAAACAAATAGTCCAAAGAGTCCAAAAGGTGTTTTTATTCCAATGAATAGTGCTTTCACGAGGTTACCGCTTCATCAGATCCAAAACAAGAATGATAAAATCACAAAACACATTCCATATAAAAGGAGAAAAAAGAGAATGCAACCAATCAACAATTTGCATTAATAAAACAATTAGCAAAGATCACCACCTCTTAATTAAGGCTGGTCTGAGAAGAATACCAGAGTTTAAGCCTGAAGTCCTATGTGCCTGTAGAGATATAATCCATTTAGCTTCAAGCATTTCCACTTCATTATTAACATTACCTCTCCTGTTGCTAAGTACTGTTAGCTGTAAGACCCTAAAATATAAAACATTATGTCCTGTTGAAGCTGCATGACTAGCAAATGCATTCGTAAGAACTCTATTACGAATATTATCTAGATGTTCTAAAATATGTTCTCTTAACTGTCGTCTAGTTTTTTCCCATGTAAAAACACTTACATGCATAGCAGTTGGCTAAATAAGCTAAGTTCTTACTCCAGCATGTAGTCATAAATCTAGGCGAGAAGACACGTCCAGTCACTGGATGAGTAAATTGAACATCTAAGGAAATGGAGGAACAGGCTTTGCAGGTACCACATGGAAAAGTACCCCTATCTAATACCGACTCTAGAGTCAAACATTTAGGTCCATAACATAATAGCCTTTTAATGTTCATATTGTTCCTAAAAACAAAACCTGGACATTCACCTACAATCCACCCCACTTTGTTGCCAGCTGTCAGAATAGGCCAATTCCTTCTAATAGCTTCACAAAATTGCAGTATATTACTTGAAAATGTAAACAATACATTGGGCTTATTGATGCGTTGTTTATAGATGGTTATATATGCGCACACCTGAGAAATATGGAGCTCTTCTGTTGCCTCTCAGAGTGGCCACTTCAGAGGACATATTTCCTACTTGTCCCCTCCGGTAACCTCTAGTGAGAAAACCCTCATGTAAGTTACTCATCATCTGTTCCATTGTATCTTCATTCATACAGAGATAAGATATCCTTAAAGATTGCCCCTTGACTATGTTAGGAAAAATATGGAAGGAGTGCATGCTGGATCTGTGTAAGACACTGTTCCTCCAGCAAGGTTTCCTGTATAGTTTGGTTGATTACTAACATATGGGACCATTGCTTGACACAGCAGCAATCCCTACCTGGTCAGATCCAACATAGAGTAATCACCATGGAAATCCACATTTCACCCACACCCCCCACAAAAGTAACCACCTTGAAAAACTTCTCCAAAGCTGACTTTGGACTCCTAAAAACAGAGGTGGCTAACTTCACAGCACCCATGCCAATGGAAAATACCTGCAGAACTGCTGAAGCATATACCAATGCACTGTACAAACATGTATATCAATGCATGGGACTAGCCATACCCAACAGAACCATGACACTCTCCTTCAAACACTGGAGGCCAATCTGGTGGTCCCCTGCCATTAATAACCTGTACAACAGAAGGAATAAACTGTTGCAGACACAGGTGGAGTCTCAAAAGTGGTAAAACTCCCTTATTAGCCTCAACAATGACTTGAGATCCCTCATGAAATCATCTAAAGCCAGCTATGATGGGAAAATTGCAGCAGACACTGAGAACAATTACAAAGGATTTGATAGTTATATCCAGAACCTCCAAGGCAATACCCAGACATGCTCTGAGTTATTGCACAATGCTACCTCCTATACTGAGCCAACAGATATTGCCAACATTCTTGTCGACACATTCATTGCCAGCTTAACCCTCTCCCCCCTAGGAGAACAATCAGAATGCCAGAAGAATGCCAGGAACCCAGGATTACTATCACCCAGATTAAATCTGCATTGTCCATGGGCAAGAGTACAGCTTCCATGGGACCCATAATTATCTGTAGTTGTGTTTTCCATGAACTACAAAGATACCTGGCACCACATCTGTCTGCCCTGTTCAGTCCCAGCCTCACCTCAGGCATTGTCCCTCCCAAATGGTGCACTGCTACAGTCATCCCTCTACATAAAGGGGTACTGACTACAGACCCTGGGAATTATCAGCCCATTAGCCTGATGAGTCTGATAGGTACAGCTATGGAACACATCAGTAACCTGATCGACAAACATATAGGTAATCTCCTAACTCTGGGCCACCACACAGTTTGGCTTTGTGAAAGGGAGATCATGCATGCTCAACCTGGTTGACTTCTTTGAGTCAGTCACCAGAGCTGTGTATGACAGTAAAGCATTGCATACAGTCTACATCAATCTGGCCAAGGCACCTGATACTATTCCTCAGTCAGGTATTATTGATGAACCCACCAAACTAGGCCTCAACTCCTATATCATTAGGGAGGTTGCAAATTAGCTCACAGATAGAACACACAGTGCAAAAGTGGCAGCTCCAAGTCAGACTGCCAACCACTCATGAGTGGGGTCCCACAGGGATCACTCATGACTCTCCTGTTCAGCATCTACTTCTCAGGAGTCCAGGCCAACACAAAGGAATGCTGGCTGACCAATTTCACAGACAACTGCAAGCTGGGAGCCATCATTAACTCCACAAGTGATGCAGACATCCTACAGAAAGGCCTGAGACTATTGACTGGTGTGGACACCATGGCCTGAAGCTTAACACCACAAAATGAATCATCAGCCCCTTTGGTAAAAACTCACTTCCCACTAAGTACCACATCGATGGGAGCCCACTGAACACTGTAGGTGTATTAAGAGATCTGGGGACACAGGTTGACAACCTCTCCTTTAACCACAACATTGCCACTGTGGTCAGGGAATCCTTCTATGTGGCACATCTCATTACCAAGGGTTTTGCATCCAGGAAGAAGAAGGTGATTGTCTCTGTGTACTCTTCCCTCATTAGACCAATCAAGTATAATGTGCAATTGGACATGTACCTGCAACAGCTGAGAGGCCACAGAGGTACCTCACAAAGAGTATTCTAGGCATTAAACACATGTCCTACATAGACAGGCTAAAAAGACTTCAGCTAATCTCTGTCTCATATCACCTAGTTAGGGGTGATCTCTGCTTGACTTGCAAAGCCATGTCTGACCCAGCTCTTTTAGAAATACCACATCTAAAAATATCCCAATCCCTCTACACCACACACTGCAGGGACTTCAACCTCATTACCACAATTAACACAACATGCTGGAGGGACAGGTTCCTCACCCAGAGACTGCACATGCTCTGGAATAGACTTCCCATACATGTCAGGCAAAGCACCTAGATGACCCTGTTCCAGTGAAATCTTGATGAGTGGATGGGTAACAGAAAGGTCACCCCAGGGATCACTCTAGTGGCTCTACTTGATGGAGGCACTGGGAACTAACTTCGGGTGGCAAAATGGCAGGGCACTTTTATGGGCTAGGCTTGTAAAGGCTTCAGGGCCATTAGCCTAGTACACACCTATGAATCTATAAGAGGAATTACATCAGCATGACTGATAAAGTAGGCCAATGGGTGAGAAACTTATCAAAATACTTCTTCTTACAAACATGCACACTTAAACACCCACACACACATTTGCCAGATCTGACAGTAGAACCCTTGCCTATCTAGTTATTTGTACTACACTGTTATGCAATTAACGTGTGCACTACAGAGCTTACTGGTTTGACAACTGGTCAAAGGTGCTGATAAGGGGAATGACATCAGCAGGAGTGATAAAGTAGGGCAGTGGGTGGGAGACTTATCAAAATACTTCTTCCAAACATGCACACACACTCATTTGCCAGATCTGAGATTAGAGCCCCTGTCTAGCTAGTGATTTGTACTATATCATTACATGGTTATCACACATGCTATGGAGCTTACTGGGCTGATAACTGTCCAAAGGTACTGATTAGAGGAATTACATCAGCAGGACTGATAAAGTGGGGTATTGTGAAGTGTTGTGGGTGGGAATGGCCTAAAACTGTTTCACCTGCAAACAAACAAGCACACACTCCCTTACCCTCATATACACAACTGCCACACACACACACACACACACACACACACACACACACACACACACACA
Source organism: Protopterus annectens (assembly GCF_019279795.1). NCBI lineage: Eukaryota > Metazoa > Chordata > Ceratodontiformes > Protopteridae > Protopterus > Protopterus annectens. Next base: position 1,419,469,086 of record NC_056725.1, read on the forward strand.
CATGAACACAGTTGCCAGTATTGAGATTAGAACCCTTACCTTTCTAGTTATTTGTACTATAGTGTTACACAGTGTTTGCATGCATGACAGAGCTTATAGGAGTGATCTGTATCCAATGGTACATCTAAGGTGAATGAAAGCAGCAGTTCTTGTGAAGTAGGGCAATGTGAAGTGTACTGAGTGGGAAGAGTCTCCTAATACTTAGACCTATGGACACACACAAACACACACACAGGCAGGTGATGTGATTTTATAAACCCAACCTCAGTACAGTTATACAATGGGGCTCACCTTTTATGCTGGCACACGCAACTGTTTACAACTGGTATGCCACTGTCCACAGCCAGACATCGCTGTATGCCATTCAGGGTATCTGTGTGTGTGTGACTCACTCTGTCTGTGTCCCCCTGCGTCTCTCTCTGTGTCACTGTCTGTCTCTCAGTTCCCCACATCTATGTGTGTGTATGCTTGACATATGTTGTTATCTGTTGTCCATATATATGTGTGTGTGTGTATCTCATGCAACAGAAGCAGATAAATCATATATGGGCCACCTACAGCTAGCTGAGGGTAATCCTGTCTTATGTGTGTGTGTGTGGGGACAGTTAAGGTGTACATAGCTGTCTGTATGCACAGACATATATACACAATACAGCCATATAGTCCGATGTGGATTCCAACATGTCCTGTGATTCTCTAAGTGTAGGAGCATGCCCACTGTGACCTTTTATAGTTAGAGTGGGACTCCATTCCAGAGACAGGTATACTCCAGTCTAGTGTTTATTGTGCTACAGCCATACCTCTCAGGAGTACACAAGAGTTTCCTCTGGATACTTGTTTTGCTTAGCAGACATTTTCTGTAGTCTGAAATTGCAGTGTATTGTGTCATTACCTAGTGCCAAACATCCCCAGATCATCACAGTGCTTTACCAGAGGAATACTAGTTGTATGATGCATAGACCAATATTATGAGGGCAGCTATGTACATTCTTGCCCAACAAGGCCATCATTTGTGAGGTGTGGTTACAGCCAGTTTAGTGATGACATGCTGTGTGAACAGACCAGCAACCTGGTGATATACTGGCTGGGGATCTCCTGCTTGTGTGGTATCATTCTAATCTGAGATGTCATATCCTTGTGTGGGCATACCTCTCACCTGTACATTTTTTGGCAGGTTGTCCAGGTGTTTGGATAGAGGTTTTATCCTTTCTACGTAAACTTGTGTTTTCATGGCAAGTTAGTTACATATAATTGAAGAATGATGTTACAAAATAATACAGACATTACTGTTTTAGAATACATAACCTTCAGCAAATTCCTGCAACTGCAAACCCCTCACCCTATCAACTTTCTCAGTATGTAAGGTCAATATTTACAACACATGTCTATCATTGTGCCTTTGTTCCACTTTTATTTCTGCCCTTGTCCAGACATCTTACTGTCAGAGTTTGGGAGTTATGGGTGTGGGTACAGAGTGCATTCAGCTGTGCAGGCATGTCCATTATATGTAAAAGCAAACATAAGAAAAAAGGATTATTGAGAATAACCACTGGCAACAGTACCACAAAGCAATTATATTCACAAAAGCCTTGGTACTTCTGCTAAACATCCTTCAAGATGTCAGTAATATGTGTAGTATATTCCACATAGCACGGTGACTTCCAGGTATGTCAGTGGCAGAACAGTGGATATCAGTGGCATGCATAACAGTTGGCATATGGCCATGTCAAAGGCAGCACTGTACCTAGGGCACTACAATACAATTGCCAGGAGAACGTGCTGGCCAGATCCAGACAGTATTAACCACACACACACATAGCTCATTGACCCCTGCATATTGTGGACAGGCAACATGTTTTCATGTGTATTGGTACAGCCCTGCCAATGTCTGATATGCTGCTATTTCCCTGCAAGCATACATGTTACTGCATTCGTGTGGGTATATGGGGGGTGCACACCTGTCAACTATACACATTTGCACAGACTGTGCTGATATTTGCTTTATATTTTGGTTCCAGTTACCATACTATTTTTGCCCTGTCTTAGGGACTAGAGGCATATCAGTAAAGAGCCCAAGTCAGATTGTACTGGCATACATTTGTTTCAGACTTTTTACCCTTCATAGTCTTGCTGCAACTGCAGGTCCTGCTGTGCTATCACAGTGTGAGTCTGTAGGAGGTTAATTCAACATTGCTGCCATTTGTGTGCCTTTACCAGACATTTCTCTGTGGTTTTCTACAGCTGATTTGCTGTGTGGGTGTGAGGGGGGGTTATGGACCCCCACCCTGACATCCATGCCTGTGACCTATTACCACCAGTTAGTTGTCCCCAAACATATACTCCTGTAGGATTTGCCACCTTGGGTACTACTGCATAGTGTGTGGAGGTCAGTTTTGGCCAGATATTTCCTGGTGTCCCACATAGCTGTCAGTTGTGTGCTGCTATCCCAGTAGGCCACCCATTCCCTTGCATGCATGAGCATTACCATAGATATGCTAGCAGAACATAATAATCCATTCACTTATTGTTAAGAAGACTGACTTACCTTGTGCTTGCAGAAGTTGTGAGGACTGTGCTTGAGAGCCACCTATGTTGGATGCACACAGTACAGTGCCTAAACATGGTAAGTTACAGGCAATGTGATGTGTGTATCATCCATTTTATTGTGTGTGCAAGTCAGAGAGAGAGCTGTCAGTCCCTGGGGTCCCTACAGTATCAGTGTGTGTGCTATGCATTACCTCTTTGCCAAGGCCTGAGCATACTGGGCATGCCTCTGTCTGCCTACAGGAGCAGGCTCAGGGGCCTCCTCCTGTGAGTCCCTCTGTGCCTGTGGGGATCATGGCAATGGTGGGGAGCTGTGTGGCCCTTCCTTGTGCTGTTCCTTCTGCAGCTGTTTCCACAGAATCATATTGTGTAGCATGGCACATACTATGAACATGTGTGCACATGTGGCTGGAGAGTAGTGCAAGGCTCCACCAGATATGTCAAGGCAGTGGAACTGTGACTTGAGCATCCCAAACACATGCTCTATAATGATCCTGGTTTGTGCATGTGCCTCATTATGGAGTTCTTGTGTGGGTGTGCTTGCATTTCTGATGGGTGTCATCATCCACAGCTCCAGTACATAGCCAGCACCCCCCACCAGATGGCCATACAGGAGGTCACCACTGGCAAATGCCTGGTATAGCTGTGACGAATGCCAGATGTGGGAGTCATGATAGCTTCCAGGGCTGCCAGCACACACATTCATGATAATGCCCTGGGCATTGCACATGACCTGGCAGTTGATGTAGGGGAATCCCTTGCTGTTTATGTAGACCTTACCCTGTTTACCAGCTGGTGCTTTGAAGTGGATGTGTGTGCAGTCTATGGCACCCAGTACCTCCGGGTATTCTTCTACACGGTATTGCTGGCCCTCTCCTCATAGGTTTTGGGGAAGTAAATGTGCTCACCAGCAGGTGGTAGCATGGCATCCAGGAACTGGTGGAGTACGCTGGATGCTGATGCCTGTGAGACCCCCCCTAATGTCCCCAGTAAGTCTTTGGAAACTACCTGTAGCTAGAATTCTTAAGGCTACACATACCTTGGTATTCACTGGGATGGGTTCCCCTCTGTTGGTTCTAGCTCTGATTTGAGGCTGACACAGCTCAGTGATTTGATGATGGATGTCTATGCCCACCCTGTAGTGTTCTATTATCTCCAGATCATGTAGCCCCCTGGTAAGTTATCCTGAGTCTGAACACTCTTCTCCTCCTCCTTGGTCTGTGGCGGTTGTCAACATTATCCTCCTCTCCGCCCTCAGCCCCTAGCACATACTGATGGATCAAAGAAATGGCAGCCCCTAACATTTTTCCAGTTAAAATTCCCCAGCATGTGTACATCAATGGTGCAGAGTTTGTGGGAAAAAACAGACTGTAAGGTGTTTCCATACTTTATACTGTTGTGGTGCAGATGCTACCTGTATGATTGGCTGGCTATGATGCATTCCACCTGCCAGCTATGTTATTTGAATTTGATTGCTTTAATTCTGCTATTTTTCCTTCTTTTTCTTTTTCCCCTTCCCATTTCCTCCCCTTTTAAGCCCCAAGACGAGCCACGCAAACCTGGTGCCCAAATGTAAACAGTCCTGCTGTTTCCTGTTTTTTTCTTGTTTTGTTTTACATGCAGTGCGTGCCACACAAACCCATTTAGTTCATGTAAACAGCAAGAAATGACCCTCCCCTGGGTGCAAACATACTCCTCAGCTAATGGAATAAGACAAGACAACCTCAAACACACCCCTTTGCTTAGCTGTGCTTAGCTAAGCTTATCTCTGCACCTTAGGGCTCCAATGTGCTTACAACATGCCTTACACACCCCCTTTTCATGTCTGTTGCTCCTCCTAGTTGCACCATCATGCTTGTGCACCTACACGGTTAGATGCAGTTTGGGACTTAGAGGATTTTTGTCATTCAGTAAATTTCCCCTCATTTGCATACCCCACTGCCTTAGTCCGTAGCTACTTGCACTTACACAGAGTCTTTCTCCTTGACAGACACTGTTCCCTGGTATTGTTTTCATTCTGCATGCCATATACTGTAATGGCACAATGCAGACTTCCCTTAAAATTGAGTTTTCACCTTTTTTTTTTATTTTCCGCCCGATCCAGTTTGCACTCCACTGCCCTATGCTTAAACTGCCGAGATCGGCCAAAAAAAAGTTTGATTTTTATAACAAATAAATGGTTTTCCGTGCCAATGGCCATATATTTGGCCACTGGTATGCCTAACCGCTGTAATACATGCTTTCTTGAGAGCTGCCATGCCTCTGTTTTGTTATTTGCAGAAATGTATTCGGTTAGTAACCGAATACATTTCTGCAAATAACACAGTTCCTGCACGGATACCTAGCTGCTTGGTGAATCATTAATTCACCTCATTTGCATGGTTTTCGCCAGCAAAAGAGGTAATTGGCATTCTGCAGCCATATCTCTGCAGGAACAGTGTAAGCACACTTGTGCATGTCAGATCAGCTGTTTGCTGGATTGCTCGGCGGCCATATTCCGTGCAGGAATGGCTACACTGTTCCTGCACGGATAAAACCGGTTAATGAATCCCACTGACTGTGTTTGCTGTGACTTCTAAAATTCAGTTTAAGACCTAGAACCTAAAGACTACTACCACTATAAAAATAGTTTGTGCTGAATAGTTTTCCTTTTCATACTTCTTTTATAAACCCTATGGTTCCAGGGATATAAACATTTGTTTGAAATGTGAGGACATAATTTGATTCTGTCAAAAGGCTTGAGCTCCACCCATTGGAAGCTACAGTGCAAACTTCCTGAGCTCCACTGGAGTGAATGAGATAAATACAGATTAAAAAAAAAAAAACTATGGATATAGGACACTGGAATTCAGCAGTACAGTGATCCTGGGGAGGAAATGCAGACTTACTGAATAGTTAAAGCCGTTTTATCCTGCTTTATTTCTGATAAGATCCTGTGGCTGAAATGTAGATGCCTGAAACATAGATGGCAGTAGTCTTGTTATAACTAAAGAGATGGCCATTGAGATTGATTAATGGATATGCAGTGATAATCCAAGAGTGAACTCATATTAAGCATCCTGGAGTATACAGAGCTAAGGGCACAGATGCATTTTATTGTTAAAACCATTGCATTGGCAAGTCCAGAAATGTGCAGACTGAAATACCAAAAAATCCAGACTTAAGTATACTAAAATCCAAGATTGACATCTCTTGAAAAATTTCCTTTTTCCAAGGTATGGTAACCTCAGAGTTGGTATGTATAAGTTCGGGGGGGGGGGGGTGAGGCTAAATCCTCACATATTGGAGAGTGCAGCCCCCATTCAGAAAATAATATGTTTGGTGTACACTCTTCTCCTGTATGTTTAGTACTTTTTCAGTATTACAGCATCATTTCAGTCAGGAATCCTAACCCTAGGGAACAGGTCCTTAATGCTCACTCTAAGACCAATAACACTGCATCAATGGGCCCAGACAATAACCCAGGATGCCTTTTAAATAGCATGAGACATGACCTAACAGGACCTTTGGAATTACTGTTTAACTGTAGCCTCCAAACAGGCTTTGTGCCTCATGAAAGGAGAAAGGCAACAGTCATCCCTCTGCACAAATGTGGGCCATATACAGACCCTGGAAACTACAGACCCACAAGTCTCACTAGTCTTATATGTAAAGCCATGGAAATAATTATCATGGAGATGATCAATAGAGATATAGTAAACCTCCAGGCACTGGACCCAACCCAGTTTGGTTTTGTAAAGGGCAGATCATGCCTACTCAACCCAGTGGACTTCTTTGAGAAGTTCACCAAAGCAATGGACGAGGGCAAGATTGTTCACACTGCCTACCTTGACCTGGCCAAGGCATTTAACACAATACCCCACTCAGGTATTGTTGACAAACTCAGGATGTTAGGTACAAACCTGTATGGTACCCAGTGGATAGCTAACTGGCTCACAGACAGGACCCAGGAAGATAGAATTGGGGAGTCCACTTCTACAAAGAGGCCAGTCACATGTGGAGTCCTGCAAGGATCAGTCCTTGGACCACTCCTTTTTGTCATTTACTTCTCAGAAGTCCAGGCTAATATCAGTGGTCTTTGGCTGGCTAAATTTGCAGATGATTGCAAATTAGGAGTTGTCATTGAATTTCACACTGACACAAATGTTCTCCAGGAGGGGCTGACACAGACAAATAACTGGTGTTAGAGTCATGGACTAAAACTACATGCCAAGAAATGCATAATAGTATCCTTTGGGAAGTCATCCATCATTGGTAACTATCATATTGACAATACACCCCCTTAGAGTTGGCCCAGTAGTCAGGGACTTAAGGATTCACATAGATAGTAATCTAGCCTTTGATCATCATGTGTCTCAGTGGTAAGGAAATCATTCTGTGTTGCACAACTTATAAATAAAGGTATGGCATCTAAGTCCAAGGATGTCACTGATCCAGTGTATTTGGCATTCATCAAACCTATCATTGTGTACAATGCCCTCTTTGGTATGTACCTAACCAGACATATCCAACAAGTAGAACATCCACAGAGGTTCATCACTAAAAGAATATAGGGCATAAGTAATATGTCCTATGCAGACCACCTCAAGGCCCTATCCCTGTATTCTGTCTCCTACAGGCTTTTGAGGGGAGATCTATGCCTGGCATAAAGGGCATTGTCAGACCCCACTCTGATGGACCTCCTGCATATCCACAAAACAAACAGTATCAGAATTACCCATTCTAAAGACTTAAACCTTGCTTGTGATATAAATAAGACCTGTTGGAGAGATAGGTATGTATCCCAGAGACTACCCCGTTTATGGAGCAGGATCCCCATCCATGTGAAGCAGAGTTCCTCCCTAATTCAGTTCAAGTGCAACTTGGACAATTGGATGGGAAATCAGAAATTCATCCCTGGTTTGGCACCTATGTTCCTGATGCAAACAGATAACCTGTAAATGGTTCATCTCCCAGGCACATGTTTACACTTATCAAGGGTATCAGAAATTGTCAGAGATTTGGGATGCATGGTTAGGCTTAAAAAGTCTCTTGTGGTCATTAGTCTAGTAAACACCTATGACCCTATGAACCTATATCCAGATAATAATATTACCAAACAGCAAGATAGGTAGCAAGACAGGACTGTTACTTTTACTCTGAATCCTGTCATACTTTACGGTAACTCTAGCTGGACAAAATAGTCCAGATTTTCTATAAAATTCTGAGTTCACAGGTAATGAATAATGAAGAAGGTATTTTTTAGCTAGGAATGACACTTGGGAATGTGAATATTGAAAACAGTTCATTTGGCTTACATTGTCTGGTGATAACCATGTGGGCAGAGGATCTGTGTTCGTCTATTTGCATGTAATCACTCATACAGTATATAGGTCATTCAGTAGCTGAGCATCAGAAAGTAAAGGGCTATGTTAGCCATCAGACCAGAAAAGAACAGATATGGATTGTGATATGGGAAAAGTCATTGTACAAGTGACGGATGAAAACATTATTGGCCCAGTTGCATTGTGCAGTTTCTAATACTGGGACATCGCCAAATCTTAGAGTTAGATGGTATGATAACAAATCCCTTAAATGGACAGGGAGAGATCAAAGTCTCTCAAAAGCTGTTTGCTAAGTGAGGAAAATGACTATTACATCACAGCATGTCACTTTCTACATTTATAAATAGTCTGAGTCGCAGTTAGTATGAGATGACTTCAGGTGACTAAATTGTACCATACACTTACCTTACATAGAGTTCTCAGAGAATCCCTGTAATTATTTCTGCATTGCTGTATTACAGACATTTGATCTCTTGGTGCACTTGGAGGTTACAGAAAATTAAATAAATCTGAGATCAGAAAAAGCAAAAACATAGTCCTTTTGCAGAGCAAAACCTTGCAAGCTCTTATTAAAAATACTGTAACAGACTAAGGAAAACTGATTGCATTCACCTTAGCTAACAAAAACAAAAAAAAAAAAACATGAGCAGCATGACAAAAATGACACCATATTGACAAGCAAAGTACAGTTGTGCAAGTTAAACTTGCCATAACAGTAGATGTTCAAATGATCACTGCTGCAGTAGCCTTAGCTATCTATATGGGTTATATCCTGCCAAGGATATAACAGTTGGCAAACTTCTTCCAAAGTTTCAGGGCACCTTCCATGCACCTAAACTCTCAAGCAGCTTAAGCTGAGCTGACTAAAATATAAGTTTAGGTGTGAATCCCTTCAATAGACAGAGGCAGGCTGAGCCCTGAAAGGACAATACTAAGAACAACAAAAAATAATTGTCCACACCATGGCATTAAAACGCACCAAAAAACAAGAGGGATGGAGGGAAGGAGCAGCTACTGCAGCAGTGATAAGTTTGCTTACATTACTGTACTATGTTCATCGTATTGATCACTGTTGTAGTAAGCCTTAGCTATATTTGTAGACTACCTTAGCTAACTACATTTGAGAGGTATAAGGAGAAAAGTACAGGAACCCCTGGAGAATGGTTCTAGCAATGTCTGATCTGGACATGGAGAAGGAATCAAACTTATAGTGCTTTATAAAAGTATGTACAGAGGACCAAGTAGCACTTGTAGAAAACTTTTAGACTCCAACCCTTTCCAAAAAGCCATAGATGAAGCCAAGACCCTGGTAGAGTATGCCTTGAACCTGCCTGGAGTATTTTTGTTATGGTGAGTATAATAAAAGGTAGTAGCCTTAGACAACCATTTGGAAATAGTCTGTTTTAACACAAGCTACCCTTCTTCTTACCTTCACAAGAAATAAAAAAATTGATCCAAATATCTGAAAGATTTAGTTCTGTCAAGAAAGTACCTGAGGGATCCCGATCAGATTGCCAAAATTTCAAAACTCGGAAGATCATATGGCCGAGTCCATATGTTTGAAGTTTTGATATTCCAAAACAAAACAACAAAAAAAAAAAGAAAATAAAAGAACTTACATGTACATTTTTGCAGGGGGGCAAGCCTTCCTGCATCCCCATACCCCCTGCTTCTTAAATAAACCAACTCCGAGATCGCACTACAGTGAGGAAAACAGCTATTCCAGGGTTCCATGCTATACAGCAATCCCAATAGACAGCTTTCATTGTTTCAAAACTTCAGACATATGGTCTCGGCTATATGGTCTTCGGAGTTCAGAAACTTTGGCGATCTGATAGGGAACCAACCTGAGTTGTCTGTGGACATCTAAAGTATGGAGTATCCTTTCTCATTCATTTTTAGTTTCAGGAAAGAAAATGGAAAGACAGATAGTTTGACTTAAAGTAAAATCTGATGCCACTTTAGGCATAAAAGAAGGATTAGTTCTCAAAGAAACCCTATCCCTATAGAAAATGTGATACGTTTGACTCACCATAAGAGCTTGCAACTCAGGTACCCTTCTTGCAGAGGTCCATGCAATCAGTAAAACTGTTTTGCCTGTTAAGAACCTCAAGTCAGTCAGATTAGCTGGTTGGCTCCCTATTATGCTGTCGCAAATGCAGGTTGTCGAATGTGTCTTTGTCGAGCTGAAAAGCGCCGAAAGGCAAAATAGCGAAGCGACTTTTCAGTGAATTCTTTCCCTGGAAAATAATTCACTTGGCCACTTTAACTATCTTAACTACTTTAACTACCACTTATCAAGGGTATCAGAACTTGTCAGAGATTTGAGATGTATGTCTAGGCTTAAAAAATCCCTTGTGGTCGTTAGCCTAGTAAACACCTATGAACCTATGAACTAAGATATTTGGAGTGGATATGCGTTGCCTTATGGACTTTGATGGTGAGACACTTGTGCTTCTGTCATTATGTGCATTGTGTGTTTTGGGTGTTATGGTTGGTTTAGTATGTATGTGTTTTGGAGTTCTCTGGCATTTAGGTAGATATTTTGTGAGTATCTCCACATATGTTGGTGTATGCGTATGCTGTGTCAACCAGGCTGGTAGGAAAAAAGGAGAGAAACTAACAGTTCATGGTCTTAGGAATAATCTTGGTCTGTCTATAACAGTTTAAGAGGGAATACAGCAGGGGAAGGTATTAGTAGGTTTAGGCATAAAGAGCTCTGGTTGCGGTAATATTTAGAAGGCTAGAGAGCAGGTATCTGTAACCGGTAATCCCCCTGCACAGTAGTGCTCAATGCTGCTTGATGCGCAAACAGGCACAAACAAACACAAATCGGTTCAAACACAGGCTTTATAAAGCAGAAAAACAGGAAACATCCAAAGTTCAAATTACCCTATCAAAATACTCTAAACGGAGCCCTGCAGCAGTTAAGTCTAGCTAGAGTAGTTCAAACTGTACCTTCCTGCCACAAGAGCACAGGGGGCCTTCTCCAGAAAAACGATTAACCGTTTTATAAGCTGTAAAGGTCACAAGCAGTACTAGATTCACAAAAATCTGAACCTGGTCTATACTAATGTTTTTCAAGTGCCACAAACAAGTAAAATGAGCAAAAAAGCAGATAAACAGTAATTACAGTTGGAAGAGGAATTCAAATGGCAGAGGATCTAAAATGCAGTAAAATATAGTTGCACAATTTAAACAGATATGCAGCAAATATTGTTTTAGTTAATCAGAAATGCAAAAAAACAGTTGAAAATAAGCACTTATCATCTGTAGTCTCTCAGCAGGTATTCGGAAAACAGTAGAGCAATGGCAGGAGGCCTAACTCACTGCAGCTTTGAGCAAACAAGCATAAGCTGGTTCAAACACAGGCTTTTTAAAGCAGAAAACAGGAAACAGCCAAAATTCAAATTATCCAATCAAAACACCCTAAACAGAGCCCTACAACAGTAACTCTAGCTAGAGCAGTCTACCTTGCTGCCACTAGGGCACAGTGGACCTCTCAGGACAAAAGATGAACTGTTTTACAAGCTTCAAGGTCACAAACAGTACTAGATTCATATTTTTCAAGTGCAGCAAACAAGTAAAATGAACAAAAAAGCAATGAACAGTAATTATAGTTGTAAGAGGAATTCATTTAGCAGAGAATCTAAAAATGCAGTAAAATACAGATGCACAGTTTAAGCACAAACCAGTTCAAACACAGGTTTTTAAAACAGGAAAACAAGAAACAGCCAAAGTTCAAAGTATCCAATCAAATTCCTTAAATAGAGCCCTGCAACAGTAACTCTAGCTAGACAGACAAACTGTACCTTTCTGCCATGAGGGCACTGGGGGCCACTCCAGAAAAAAGATTTACTGATTTAAAAACTCCAAAGGTCATAAACAGTACTAGATTCAGCAAAAATCTGAACCTAGTCTGTGCTAGTGTTTTTCTAGTGTAGCAAACAAGTAAAATGAACTAAAAAAGCAGATGAATAGTAATTACAGTTGTAAGAGGAATTCAATTAGGAGACAATCTAAAAATGCAGTAAAATATGGTTTCCCAGTTTAAACAAACAAATATGCAGCAAATATTGTTTCAGTTAATCAGAAAGTACATAAAAGTTGAAAATAAGCACTTATCATTTGTAGTCTTTCATCAGTATTTGGAAAACAGTAGAGTAAGGGCAGAGGGCCTATCTCACTGCAGCTTTGAGCAAACAAGAAAAGTAAGAAAACATCAATAAAATTAAGAAAATGGACGTTTTTCTCCAAAGAGAACTTATCTGCCCAGCAAAGGAAAGAACAAACCAACTATTGATCCTCAAAAGCCTCAGATGAGCGTACTCTAAGGTTGCAGTAAAGCTCTGAAGGTTTTGTGCCCAAACCTGTCTTTTAGTCAGCTCAGTTCGAGCTGCCTGACTTTTGGCTGCATGGAAGGTGCCCTGAAGCTTCGGAAGCTGGCTGGCTGTTATATTCTTAGCAGGATAAAACCCATATAGGTAAGGCTTCTGCAGTAGTCATCAATATGATGAAAATATGGCAAAGAGACTGCAAGCATTCACAGAATGTTTGCGGTTTGCTACAGTTCCATGCCTTTAGCCTAGTTATTTTGGAATGCATACAATGATTGGGCTAACAAATTAATTAAATGTATCTGAGCAGTCAGTAAACCAAGGTCTTTTGAATAGGGTCAGGGATGAACCCTAATTCACATAGATGGGGGAGCTGATTCCATAGAGCAGGGATCCTTTGTGACACATATTTCGCCTTCATGTTCTAGTTATGTTGCAGGCAAAGTTCAGGTCCTTGGATCTAGTGCTTCTGTTGCTGTTTGTTTTGTGGATGTGCAAGAGATTCATTTGAGCTGGATCTGAAGATGCCTTGTATGCCAGGCATAGATCACCTCTCAGTAACCTATAGGAGACTGAATACAGAGATAGGTCCTTAAGGCGATCTGTGTAGGAAATGGTATTCATAAATCTGGATTCTCCTGGTGAGGAAGCTTTGTGGGCATATCACCTGAAGAGTGGCTGCTCCCAGTGGGACTAACATAGTCAACAAATGATAAATTAATTAAAAATATATTGCACAATAACTAATGAAAAATGCCAGCTTGAATCTAAACCGAAATAAAGTACAAGCAATTGCAAAGAAAAGTAAACCATGAATCTAAAATTGCAGTAAAATATGGTTGGCCCGTTTAAACAAACAAATATGCAGTAATATTGTTTCAGTTAATCAGAAAGATCCTATAGATGATTGTTACTACTATGTTACTAAAATTTAATAAATTGTTTTCTAGTCCTGAGGAGCTTTTCTCCCCGGGTCTCTGCTGAAAATGAGCCAAAAGTTCAGCCAGACTAACCCGGTTAACAAATGTAAAATAAATAAATAAATAAATAAATAAATAAATAATAAATATTTTAAAGAGATGAATGTATTCAATTATATTGCATTTATTTATTGAATGTTTTAACCAGGATAGAGCACTGATCATTTCTGACCAGTTTCGGTCTCAACCCGAGGTCAGTAATATAACCACTCATACTGATTACATAAGATTACAAAAACATGAAGTGACAATGAATAAAATACAAAGAATATATACTGCTTAAACATGCAAGATAACAGATCAAGGTACATGCTTTTACTTAAATAAAAAATAATGTGTAATAGTGTACTAGCAAAATATTTTATTGCAATATGTACAGAATTTACAGAATTTTCTTAAGCAAAGTAGGAGTCACTTATCGAATATGCAAATTCTATTATAATGCCCATTTGTATGACTGAGGTTAGTAAATAATATGCATTATGCATAAAAGTTTGTTGAATGTTACAGTTTAGTACAGTCAAAGTAAAATTCATTCAATAATTACGGTGTCCTAACTCACTGCCATCTGTTTTGTTAGCACAACTGCATATATTCTTTTCGGTTTAATATGATACTACTTTGATGTCTCAGTTCCCCAGTGATGACCTTTTACTAAAACAAAACTAGAAGGAGTTTTTACTGATTTGAGACAGTCATTTTATATTTTTAGATATCTGTAAGACAATTAAAGCTTTGATCTAGCAGTGAGTTTACGTGACATGCTTTGAAGTTATTCGCACATCTGCTTTCCTATGAGTAATCAAGGTTTGTTATTCTCTCTGCATGTAAGTCATATTTATAAAAACATCACATGCACTTTGCCTAGACAAAAGATCTATTTACTATAAAAAACATGAACTGTATCAGTACAGATGGCATGAGTGTACCTAGTGGAAAGAAAACATGTAGTCTTTTTATTTGTTTTTTGTTCTAAATATAAACCACATCTATAAGCACCATTACATACAGCCCGCATAGAAGAGAAGATTTGTTTACTTTAAAAAACAAAACCTGGAACTGTATCAGTAGTGATGAAGTGAACGTACCTAAATGAAGGTATATCACCCTTTTATTCTAATCCTTTGCTCTTGTCCAGTACTGTGAATACTGTTTACCTGTGGAAGGCCTAGGGTTAGATTTCAAAAGAACAGGGTAATACAGAAGAATGGTCTACTTGGCCTTAACCTGTGGAATGGGATACACCCCAATTTACGTAACTAGGTAGTGGGAGGAGGAATTGTGGCAGTATGCCATGAGAGAAATTTGAACAGGTAAACGTGGGGATTGCTGATTTAAAGGTAAAGAGGAAACACTGATAAAATAGGGCAAAGTGGTGGGTATATGTGAGCATGAGGTATGTTTTTATAGAAGAAGGCTGTCTTCTAGTCAACTCATTAGATGATAGGGTAATCAGGCTTGAATAGATGGACAGTATTTCTCTCTTTTGCAATCTGTGTGACTGGCAGTCAGAGAGTGGTGGAAAGTAGTACAAAACAAGAACATATTCAACCTTGCCCACTTACATTCTGCAAAGAGGCATTGTTGACAAACTCAGGAAGTTAGGTACAAACCCATATGTCACCCAGTGGATAGCCAACTGGCTCACAGACAGGACCCAGGAAGATAGAATTGGGGAGTCCACCTCTACAGAGAGGCTGGTCACAAGTGGAGTCCCTCAGGGACCAGTCCTTGGACCTCTCCTTTTTGGTATTTACTTCTCAGAAGTCAAGGTCAATGTCAGTGATCTCTGGCTGACTAAATTTGCAGATGACTGCAAATTAGGAGCTGTCATTGAATCTCACACTGACACAAATGTTCTCCAGGAGGGGCTGACACAGACAAACAACTGGTGTCATTGTCAAGGACTAAAACTAAATGCCAAGAAATGCATAATAGTATCCTTGGGAAGTCATTCATCCCTGGTAACTATTATACTGACAACACACCCCTTAGAGATGACCCAGTAGTCATGGACTTAGGGACACACATAGATAGTAATCTAGCCTTTGATCATCACATGTCTACAGCGATGAGGAAATCATTTTATGTTGCACAACTTATAAACAAAGGTATGGCATCTAAGTCCAAGGAAGTCATTGATCCAGTGTATTTGGCATTCATCAGAGCTATCATTGAGTACAATGCCCCCTTTGGTATGTACCTAACCAGGCATATTCAACAACTGGAACATCAACAGAGGTTCCTCACTAAAAGAATGCAGGGCATAAATAATATGTCATATGCAGGCCACCTCAAGGGTCTATCCCTGTATTTTGTCCCCTACAGGCTTTTGAGGGGAGATCTATGCCTGGCATACAGGGCATTGTCCGACCCCACTCTGATGGACCTCCTGCATATCCACAAAACAAACAGTACCAGAATTACCCGTTCTAAGGACTTAAACCTTGCCTGTGATATAAATAAGACCTGCTGGAGAGATAGGTATGTATCCCAGAGACTACCCCATCTATGGAACAGGCTCCCCATCCAAGTGAAGCAGAGTTCTTCCCTAATCCATTTCAAGTGCAACTTGGACAATTGGATGGGAAACCTGAAATTCATCCCTGGTTTCACACCTATGTCTCTGATGCAAACAGGTAAACTGTAAATTGTTCATCTCGCAAGCTCATGCTTACACTTATCAAAGGTATCAGAACTCATCAGATATTTGTGATGCATGGCTGGGCTTAAAAAGGCCTTTGTGGTCATTAGCCTAGTAAACACCTATGAACCTATGAATGATTTCTTGAGTTATTTCTTGACAAAACTATAAGTGAATGAACACAACCAAATGTAACTTTGTCTAGATGTAAAACACAATAAAAAAACCTTTTCCCACTGGTGGGCAACCACTCCCCCATCATTTATTTATTTCAACTATTCAGTTTCACGAGTGTAGAGAAAAAAAGAGTAATTCATTGATAGTGCAGTAGTACCTCTGACAATCACTTTCTATGACAAATTGTAACTTATCCAGGTGGGAAGAACAATGTTGCAATCTCATCCCCTACAGCCTTGACCACTAAAAGACTGACCTGTCTACTAAGGGGTAGATACTATTTGAACATAGTGCATCACATCTGCTTATCTGCAGAGCAGACGATATATGCGTATCTATGGCAATCATATTTGGTCTGGTGGTGTAAGATGCCATAACCTTGGACACTGGATATCGCTGTAGGTGTTATATTTTATTTTATTTATTTTATTTTACATTTGTTGACCGGGATGGTCTGACTGGATACATGTCCATTTTCAGCGGAGGCCCGGGGAGAAAAGCTCCTCATTGTCAGAAAGTTACATACATGTTACATAGTTACATATTATTTCATTTAGTAATGCAGCTGAGGAGAAAGATGTGCAATATATATAGTGTAACAAAACAGTCTAGCAATAGCAATCACAAAAAATACAACAGATCTTTTACAAATTTTATAAAACATGTTAGATTAAAAAGACAATAATAGCTTTTGAGCTTAGTTACTATACATTGTTCTTGTTTGGAGTTACAGGTTCCTTCCCTAGGTTGTCCTTTTAACAAAGGTTTAAGGGTTTCCAATTTTGGTCGGAGATTCGTTAAGGAAATATAGGGTTAGGTCTTTTGAGAATAAGAGTTTAAGTTATTGAGCTTGGATAAGCGTGGAAAGAAATATGATCTTGGTTAATTGAGGAGGAGCTAATCTGGGTTGGAGCATCGGCAAAGCCAGTGTGACTTAAAATGGAGTTTTAGGCTCTTTTTGAATTGGTCTAGGGAGGTAGTAAGAGTGAGGTTGTAGGGGAGGGAGTTCCATATTTTTCAAATGGAGTTGGCAAACAGAGTATCACCCCCTGAGTTATAGGATTTGATTGTTTGGACAAGTAGGCTATTTGATAAGTGAAGATAGCTTAGGTTGGTGTAAGGAATAATTACATTTTTCAGTGCAGGAGTGTTATCAGGTTGTTTGAGAATTTTAAAAGCTTCTATGAGTTGGTTCAGCTGGAGAAGGTTTGGTAGTTCTATCCAGCCTAGGTTTTTTAGGTTAGCGCAGTGGTGAGTTCTATAGGGCATACCAGTTGCAAATCTGGCAATATGATTATAGCAAGATGAGAGTTTGTTTAGGTCAGATTTATTAAGGTTAGTAAGCATGGGACAGGTGTATAGAAGAGTAGAGGGAAGATGTGAGCGGGACATGGCCACTTTGGCAACTGGAGTTAGGAAAGTTTTTATCCTGTACAATGACCCAAGTTTCTTGTTAACGGTTTTAATGGTATGGTTAATGTGCATGTTGAATCTAAGTTTATTGTCTATGGTAACTCCTAATAGTTTAGTATAGGAGTCTGGGGAGATGATAGTCCCATTGTTGGATTGTATGGTAAAGGATATAGGAGAGGGTTTATGGGTTGGATGGAAGAGTAGTAGTTTGGTTTTGTTTGGGTTCAAGATCAGATGACGCCCTGATAGCCAGTTTTCTACTGTAGTAAAATTGTGCTGGGTTGTAGATAGTAGGTTAACTGGGGAAGTATCGGAACATACTATTGTAGAATTGTCAGCATATTGAATACAGGTGGCCTCAGGGATGACTGTATGGAGGTCATTAATAAAGACTGAAAAGAGAAGAGGTCCTAATATGGAGCCTTGAGGAACCCCTATGGTATTAGGTAACAGGCGCGAGAGCTTATTCTGCCAGAGTACCGCTTGCTGCCTGTCAGAGAGGTAGGCATGAAACCAGTATAGAGCTTGGTTGTCTAAGTTCAGGGTTTTCAGAGTGTGGAGAAGTAGCTGGTGGTTCACCATATCGAAGGCTTTAGACAGGTCCAGAAAGAGAGCCAAAGATATTTTTTGTCGTTCCGGTTATGGTTAATAATGTCGGTAAAAGAGAGGAGGGCAGTGGATGTACTATGGTGGGGTCTGAATCCATGTTATGAACTGGTTAGTAGATTATTCTGGATGAGATAGTGTAGAAGTTGTTTTTGCACACACTTTTCCATGATTTTGGCAAGTGGTGACAATATGGCTATTGGTCTATAGTTTGATAGTTCTGTGGATGAGCTGCCTTTATGGAGTGGTATAACATAGGATATTTTCCATATTGAGGGGATTGTGGACTCTGTTATGGTTCGATTAATTAGGATTGAGACGGGGTATGCTATGACATCTGCAGCTTTTTGCAGATATTCGGCTGGGAGAAGATCTGCAGAAAGGGTAGTTGGCTTTAGCTTTTTCAATAAGGATCGGATGAGGGAAGTAGAGACAGGCCTGAGGTTAAAGGAGAGGAGTGACTTGGATATAGGATCTGTTATTGAGGTGAAGGTAGCCAATAGTTGGTTGGCTAACGATTGAATAGTCTCAGTAAAGAAAGTATTAAAGGTATTTGCTACTTCTACTAGGCTATTATCACATAATGTTCCTGGGGTAGGAGTGGAGGATTTACCTGGTTGGAGAAGATTATTTAAACCCGCCCAGAACTTTTGAGGATTGTTTTGATGTTTATATTGTAGTTGGCAGTAGTAGTCTTGTTTGTCAGTTGTGATGGCTTTTTTAGTCTCATTTCTTAGCTGTTGGAATTTAATACAGTCTAGGGGTGACTTTGTTGTACGCCATTTGTCCCATGCTTTGTTTCTAAGTTTGATTTTTGATTTGGAGTCTTTTGTTAGCCAAGGTACTATTTGTGTTTTAATTTTGATTGATCTTTTTGGAGCATGAGAATCTAGTATGGTTAGAAATGTGGAGTTGGAATTTGTTACATCCTCATCTAGGGGAAGATATTTTAGTGTTGACCAATTACAGGATTTGAGTTCCATTTGAAATTTTGTGAGGTCAAAATTTTTCTTATTTCTGACTGACCTGTAAATGGGCAGTTTAGAGCTTACTATTTTGTCTTTCCTTATGTATGTGATGAGGTGATCACTAAGGTCATTGGGAAGGGTCCCAGACATGTACATATGGGGATGAGTATTAATGAATATCCAATCAAGGCTACTCCCTTTTTGGTTAGAATTACCTATTCTGGTGGAGGAGGAGGATATGGTCTGAGAGAATCCATGGAGGTTTATATGAGTGGGGCTGGAGTCTGATGAGCATAGGTTCCAGTCAATATTGACATCACCCAGCACTATAGTTTCTTGAGGGCAGTTGGTAGCTAACCAGTTTAGAGTGTTCTCCAGTGTGTCAGAGTTATTCCCAGGGGGGATGTAGATCCTAATTAGATTTACACTTTTTTGTTTGTTTAGTTGTAGTTTTTGAGCTAATATTTCAGCAATGGAGATCTGGGGTGGTTGAATGGGGTTGAGTATGACGTTAAGTGTATTTTTGTATAGCACGGCAATCCCACCTCCCTTTTTCTTTGTACGATCAGCCCTAAGTATATTATAACCAGGTGGTAGGATCTCATTATCTTTGGTTGATGGTTTAAGCCAGGTTTCTGTTAGACACATTATGTCAGGGAGGTAAGTTGCTAAAAGGGCATGTAGGTTATGTACCTTATTGTTTAGGCTTCTTATGTTTAGGTGGTAAATTTGGAGGGAGGTAGATGACCTGGGAGAAAATGGTGGGCTATCAGAGTTTGGGGTTGACGATGGGCCTGGGTTAGGATGGATGTCTCTGTCTTTAGTTGTATTTTTTCTTAGGTAATCTAATAGTTTCATGAGTTTAAATAGTAATTTTTGACCATATTTGGATTTAGGGTGCTTTTGGTTTGTTAAGATACTGGTAATTAGGCTTAGTTATTTTGGGGGCCAGATAGTGGGTGGTATATTCAATACTAAGTGAAGATAATGGGGTGCTGGATTGGTATTTGGGGTAGTGGAATCCTGAGTATTGCTGATCTTCATATCTATTTAGTAAGTATGGTATTATTATAAGTGGTAGAATGAAAGGTATAGTTTTGAGTTTTGGCTTTAAAATAGTGGGAGGAATGCTATTCATTGTCTTAGGGTGATGGTACATTGCCTTAGAGGGATGTTAATGGTTAAATTGGTAAGTAATGGGAGGGAGAGGGAGAATGACAGGGAAGTGGCTTTGTATGGCTAGAGTAGGGATGGGGGTGTGGTTAGGTAACTATAAATGTAGGAGTACTGGGGGTGGGTGGAATATGGGGGCACGGTGTGGCGCGGAGCGAGGCTAAATCTGCACAAAACTTTCCAAGGGCCAGTGAATAAGTAAGTGTTTAAAATACCGTGTTATTCTATTATATAGTTCATCAAGCATGAAACTATTTCCTCTCTCTAATGTAAATGCGAACTATGATTTCTGCTAGACTTATTTAGGGGAGTTGCTGTAATTAGCTGGGATTAGGTGATTTACTGCCGTGTTTTAAACCCAGTATGCTAGCTTTAAAAGTAGTAATTATAAGCTTTATTTGTGCATTACTGTAGGTAAATATTGACCTTGGCCGTTTGTTATGATTGTAGTGGGGCTGTAGAATAGAGCTTGTCTGTGCGTTCGCAGCAAGTATAGCGACCCTCCTTAAAGCAGAACTTGTGGTTTGTAGCCAAGTGGGGGCTTAAAGGACAGTACCTAAATGGAGATACAATACAGCAACACAATGCTTACTTTAGAACACTTCTATCTTTCTTACACAGTTAAATTTGTTATACAGTACAATTTCAAACATGATACAGTCTAGCATCTCTACAATGAGTATTTCAGATGTTAGTTCAGTAGCGACTGAAGTGAGTTTAAAATGTCCCTCTTTTACAAGAAGATTACTCCTCAATTAATAAGCAAGTCAGCGCGAAAATCTGTACCCCCACACAGTATCTTTTAACTAATACCCTTTATCAGTAGCCAAATAGTGGAGTACTTCCGACCCATAAGCAGAATAGTCACAGTAATTTGTTGTACAATGCACGACAACTGTGCGAGCGTTAACTAGTGAATTGGTGATTAGTTTTCCCATTTCCCATATGTCATTTCCTTTTCAGGTAGGGGCTCCCAGACTGACACTCCTTTTATACTTACCCCTGTATTTGCTGCAGTGCTTGCCCCAAATGTATGGAATCAGGAAAGAAGTAGGTAATGGGAGTATATGAATGCTTCTTCATAAGCGTATCTGGCAGAGGGAAGCACACAAACCTTCCTTCAGAATTAAAGCCATATTGTTTGCAAGACTAAGTGTAAGGCCTGACAATAAATTGATTTAGCATCTGTCTCCAAGCTGAAATGTTTCCATAACTTCTCTTTATTATCATGATGTATGGTTTACATCAGTAGGTCACTGATGGTGTGATCTGCACACAGTAATTTGACAATGTTTACCAGCGGGCAGCATTGTGCATATTTGAAGCTTTGAACCCAACACTCATGCTAGGTGACTTCAACTACCCATCTATCAAATGGGAAAACTACTCATGCATCAATACACTGGTCCAATGCTTCCTGGAATTCCTCAGTTCCAATGCCCTGGACCAGCTCATTCTTACCCCCACTAGTAGAAGCAGCATCCTTGACCTGGTTATTACTAACACATGGGCAACCATTGCTCTACACCAATAGTCAGTTTCTCCCTGGTTAGATCCAACCACAAAGTAATTACCATGGAAATCCACATCTCACCTACATCCCCCACAAAGGTAACCACCACGAGAAACTTCTCCAAAACTAACTTTGGACTCCTAAAACAGAGGTGTCTAATTTCATGGCACCCATGACAATGGAAAATAGATGCATGACTACTGAATCATACACCAATGCACTGTACGAGCACATACATAAATTCATGGAACTAGCCATACTCAACAGAACCAAGACACTCTCCTCCAAAAATAAGGAAGCCAATCTAGTGGTCCCCTGCCATTAATAAACTCTACAACAAAGGAAGAAACTGTTGCAGAAAAAGGTGAAGTCCCAAGACTGGAAAAACTCCCTTATTAGCCTCAACAAAAAGTTGAGATCCCTCATCAAAACCTCTAAAGCTAGCTATGAAGGCAGAATTATGTCAGACATTAAAAACAACCACAAAGCCTTCTATAGTTATATTTAGAATTTCTACGGCAATGCCCAGGTTTACTCTGAGTTACTGCACAATGGTACCTCCTATACTGAGCCAACAGATATTGCCAACATACTGTCTGACAAATTCAGTGCCAACTTTATCACTCTCTCTCCCCTCTAAAGGGCCAATCGCAATACCAGAGGAATGCCAGGCACCCAGCATTACTGCAACACAGGTTAAAGCTGCATTGTCCAAGGTCAAGAATACAGCTTTCATGGGACCTGACAATATCCCTGGATGTGTTCTACATGAACTACAAAGTGAACTGGTACCACATCTGTGTGCCCTGTTCAATCTCAGTCTCACCTTAGACTATGTCCCTACCGAATTGGTGCACTGCTACAGTCATCCCTCTCCATAAAGGGGGAGCAACTACAGACCCTGGAAAATATTGCCCCATTAGCCTGACAAGTCTGATATGTAAGGCTATGGAGCCCATCATCATGGACCTAATTAACAAGGATATAGGGAATCTCCAAACTCTAGATCGCATGCAATTTTGTTTTGTGCAAGGTAGATCATGCCTGCTCAACCTGGTTGACTTCTTGAGTCAGTCACCAGAGCAGTGGATGAGGGCAAGGCAGTTCATACAGCCTACCTTGATCTGGCCAAGGCCTTTGATACCATTCCATCTGTCTCCAAGCTGAAATGTTTCCATAACTTCTCTTTATTATCATGATGTATGGTTTACATCAGTAGGTCACTGATGGTGGGATCTGCACACAGTAATTTGACAATGTTTACCAGCAGGCAGCATTGTGCATATTTGAAGCTTTGAACCCAACACTCTCATACTAGGTGACTTCAACTACCCATCTATCAAATGGGAAAACTACTCATGCATCAATACACTGGTCCAATGCTTCCTGGAATTCCTCAGTTCCAATGCCCTGGACCAGCTCATTCTTACCCCCACTAGTAGAAGCAGCATCCTTGACCTGGTTATTACTAACACATGGGCAACCGTTGCTCTACACCAATAGTCAGTTTCTCCCTGGTTAGATCCAACCACAAACTAATTACCATGGAAATCCACATCTCACCTACATCCCCCACAAAGGTAACCACCACGAAAAACTTCTCCAAAACTAACTTTGGACTCCTAAAACAGAGGTGTCTAATTTCATGGCACCCATGACAATGGAAAATAGATGCATGACTACTGAATCATACACCAATGCACTGTACAAGCACATACATAAATTCATGGGACTAGCCATACTCAACAGAACCAAGACACTCTCCTCCAAAAACAAGGAAGCCAATCTAGTGGTCCCCTGCCATTAATAAACTCCACAACAAAGGAAGAAACTGTTGCAGAAAAAGGTGAAGTCCCAAGACTGGAAAAACTCCCTTATTAGCCTCAACAAAAAGTTGAGATCCCTCATCAAAACCTCTAAAGCTAGCTATGAAGGCAGAATTATGTCAGACATTAAAAACAACCACAAAGCCTTCTATAGTTATATTTAGAATTTCTACGGCAATGCCCAGGTTTACTCTGAGTTACTGCACAATGGTACCTCCTATACTGAGCCAACAGATATTGCCAACATACTGTCAGACAAATTCAGTGCCAACTTTACCACTCTTTCTCCCCTCTAAAGGGCCAATCGCAATACCAGAGGAATGCCAGGCACCCAGCATTACTGCAACACAGGTTAAAGCTGCATTGTCCAAGGTCAAGAATACAGCTTTCATGGGACCTGACAATATCCCTGGATGTGTTCTACATGAACTACAAAGTGAACTGGTACCACATCTGTGTGCCCTGTTCAATCTCAGTCTCACCTTAGACTATGTCCCTACCGAATTGGTGCACTGCTACAGTCATCCCTCTCCATAAAGGGGGAGCAACTACAGACCCTGGAAAATATTGCCCCATTAGCCTGACAAGTCTGATATGTAAGGCTATGGAGCCCATCATCATGGACCTAATTAACAAGGATATAGGGAATCTCCAAACTCTAGATCGCATGCAATTTTGTTTTGTGCAAGGTAGATCATGCCTGCTCAACCTGGTTGACTTCTTGAGTCAGTCACCAGAGCAGTGGATGAGGGCAAGGCAGTTCATACAGCCTACCTTGATCTGGCCAAGGCCTTTGATACCATTCCCCACTCAGGAATTATTGATAAACTCACAAAACTAGGCATCAACCCCTATATCACTAGGTGGGTTGCAAATTGGCTCACAGATAGAACCCACAGTGTGAAAGTAGCAGACTCCAAGTCAGACTGCTGACCAGTCGTGAGTGGAGTCCCACAGGAATCGGTCCTGGATCCTCTCCTGTTTGGCATCTATTTCTCAGAAGTCCAGGCCAACACGGAGGGACTCTGGCTGACCAGGTTTGCAGATGACTGCAAGCTGGGAGCCATTATTAACTCCCCAAGTGATGTAGATATCCTACAGAAAGGCCTCACTGAGACCAATGACTGGTGAAAACCACGGCCTTAAGCTTAATGCCAAAAAATGCGTCATCATCCCCTTTGGGAAAAACTCAGTTCCCACTAATTACCACATCAATGGGAGCCCACTGAACAGTGAAGACGTTATAAGAGATCTGGGGACACAGGTTGAGAGCAAACGCTCCTTCGACCACCACATTGCAACTATGGTCAGAAATTCTTTCTATGTGGCACATCTCATCACCAAGGGTTTTGCATCCAGGAAGAAAGAGGTCATTCTCTCTCTCTCTCTCTCTATATATATATATATATATATATATATATATATATAGATAGATATATATATACTCTTCCCTCATTAGGCCAATCATTGAGTATAATGCCCCATTTGGCATGTACCTCACTAGACACACGCAACTGCTGAAAAGGCCACAAAAGTACCAAATGAAGAGGATCCTAGGCCTTAAACACATGTCCTACATGGACAGACTCAAAAAACGCCAGCTATTCTCTGTCTCATATCGTCTACTAAGAGATGGTCTCTGCTTGACTTACAAAGCCATGTATGACCCAGCTCTGTTAGAAATGCTACATCTAAAGAAATCCCAGTCCCTCCACACCACACACTACAGTGACCTCAACCTCATTACCACAATCAACAGAACATGCTGGAGGGACAGATTCATAACCCAGAGACTGCCCATGCTCTGGAGTAGACTTCCTGTACATGTCAACCCGAGCACCTCACTGGCCCTCTTCAAGAGAAATATTGATAAGTGGATGAGAAATAGAACGTTCACCCCGGGGATCACTGCAGTGGCTATACTTGATAAAAGCACTGGGAACTAACGTTGGGCGGCACAATGCCACGGCACTCCTATGGGCTAGGCTTGTAAAGGCTCCAGGGCCATTAGCCTAGTACACACCTATGAACCTATGAACAAAATCAAATGAATTTACTCTTGGATGGCCTTAAGAAAATGTATGCATGGGTATTAAACTGAAGCTAAGCTTTGCAAGCTGGATTTCTACTGTTGGATTTTGCCCCAAGTGGTGTGAAAGCCCTTTGATCAGGGGAAACCTGACCCACTTATATGCTCAAGTCAGATCATTTCTTCAATAGGTTCCTAGGTGATTACTGGGCTAATGACCCCAGGGGACCTTTTAACTCTAGCCATGCTTCCTTGTTTTGATACGCATGGGTTATTTTAAAGGTTACATGGAGGTTTGGGCTTGGGTCAAGCATTTACAGGCTACCTCTGTCTATTAGAGGTATAGGTACCAGACCAGTAATACATTTCTGATTCCTCACCCTCTAGTCCAAATTCAGCTTAAACTGGGTTTGGAAAGAACTCTACTTCAAATGGATGGGAAACCTGTTCCAGAGAAGGGGTAGACTCTGAGACACATACCTGTCCTTTCAACATGTCTTATTTATGTTGCACATCAGGTTTAGGTCTTTAGATCAGGTAATTCCGATGCCATTTGTTTTGCAGATGCACAAAAGTCCATCAACTGGGATCAGAGGATGCTTTGTACATATAATCAATACATATTATTTCCCCAATATTACATTGCAGTTACTTGATGGCAGAAGAAAATAATAACCTTTCTTAGTCTGTTTTTTAGCTGCATTTAGCATTATATATTCTCTGCATTTCTACCTTCCTACTTCTTATTCTTGCAGCACTTGCCCCGTGTTCTTTTGAATGCGTCTGTGGATTCAATGTCCACCTACCATTATGGAGCACATTCCACAGCCCTCTTTCTGAAGAAGTGCATTCAGAGATCCAGAGAGTAATTATTCCCTACAACTTGCTGCTGCCTGTTCCACCTCCTGTCATTTCTACCCTTCTGTTCAGAATGATATGTTAAAACTCCACTTTATAATGTTGTGTACATATTCTACTATAAGAGATTGAAACACCATCTCTTATATTACAAGTGCTTGCACCCACAATCTTGAAAGCTGCCCATTATATACAAAGTAATGGAACCACTTGAAACAAGTAGGATTTTCAGGAGACAAGCCTTCTTGCACCCCCCCCAAGCTTGTATATACCAACTCCACAGTCATATAATTTTGGGAAAGAGGATAAATCCCTTAGTACAGTGCACAGCATTCTCAGGGCAATCTCTTATTTTACTCTAATATGAGCACATATATAATTTCCAAGATTTCAGATGCTGAGGACACATGGGGAAGCCTGTGAAAACTTGTCATGTTCCCTCGTCTCTTCTGGTCTTTAGTGTCCTGAGTCAGAAAAGGTCTAGCTCTGCTAGTTTCTGGTCCTACCAATTCTCCTCCAAAGCCCACACCTTTCTGGTGGCTTTCCTTTGTACTTCCCCCCAGAAGTTTGATGCTTTCCTGTATGATGTACAGAAATGCACATAATATTCAAAGTGTAGTGTGATCAGGGTTCAGTACAGATGGAGTATTATTTCAGGCTTCTCAGGTTTATCTCTAAGGATTTATCCCAGCAATATTTCTGCTGTTGCTGTCCTTACACACTGCTCATGCTTGTGCAGCACTCATTATGCATGTATGACAAGTTAGAATCTAATTGATAACATAAAAGCAGCTCATTTGAAAGTATAGCAGTCAATATTTGTCATAAAATATGAAAGTGAGGGACTTCTGGTTCAGATGGAGGCTGGGTAGCAGCTCATGTTCCTGGTACTCCTGCACCTGCCCCTGTTTTGAGAGAGATTTATCACCAGAGGTGAATACAGTAGATGACATACTGCTCTGCTATAGCTGTTATTTAATTAATCATGACTTTCAGTGAAAAAAAGTAACTCTAAGAAAAAAAAAACAACTTGGCTTCTCTGGTGGTACTTTCTCATGCTTAAAGGAACTTGTCTGAACTGTCAATGGCCGTCTCTCATCAGAGAGCTTAAACTTCAGGTCAAATGCAAAACCAGTCACCTGTTTCTGTGAGATTGGACCTCATTATGTCAGAGCTGCAAAAAAAAACTCTAACATTACATCCTACATGCAGAGAGTGGACACAAAGCTGTCAGATGTGCAGTATGCCCTTGCATTACATCCTACATGCAGAGAGTGGACACAAAGCTGTCAGATGTGCAGTATGCCCTTGCATTACATCCTACATACAGAGAGTGGACACAAAGCTGTCAGATGTGCAGTATGCCCTTGCATTACATCCTACATACAGAGAGTGGACACAAAGCTGTCAGATGTGCAGTATGCCCTTGCATTACATCCTACATACAGAGAGTGGACACAAAGCTGTCAGATGTGCAGTATGCCCTTGCATTACATCCTACATGCAGAGAGTGGACACAAAGCTGTCAGATGTGCAGTATGCCCTTGCATTACATCCTACATGCAGAGAGTGGACACAAAGCTGTCAGATGTGCAGTATTACATCTACAGAGAGTGGACACAAAGCTGTCAGATGTGCAGTATGCCCTTGCATTACATCCTACATACAGAGAGTGGACACAAAGCTGTCAGATGTGCAGTATGCCCTTGCATTACATCCTACATACAGAGAGTGGACACAAAGCTGTCAGATGTGCAGTATGCCCTTGCATTACATCCTACATGCAGAGAGTGGACACAAAGCTGTCAGATGTGCAGTATGCCCTTGCATTACATCCTACATGCAGAGAGTGGACACAAAGCTGTCAGATGTGCAGTATGCCCTTGCATTACATCCTACATGCAGAGAGTGGACACAAAGCTGTCAGATGTCCAGTATGCACTTGCATTGCACTCCAATCAGCTCACCGCTACAGTATAGATAATGAAATGTCAGATGGTAAACAGAGAACAGGTTTCATTGAGTCAAGAACTGAACAAATGGAGACAAAATGACTGGATGTGGAAGATACGGGTTGTAGAAAGAACCTCTTTTTTACTGTTGCCTCCAGGAGAGACAAAGGGTCAGATTGTGTTTCATTCATGAGGAGATAGTTAGCTACATGGATAAGTTTGCAGTAGGTGGAAATCCATATCTAGAAGGCCCATAGAGTGTCAATCCTACAGCATTTGTGGTACAGAAAGCCCAGAATGGTCTTAGTAAGTCTTAAATAATATGCACTGAAAGATACATTGTTATCCCTCCTATGGACCCTAGGGAAAGTAATTAAACTAGAAAACTCACTGGTCCTGTGCAGTGATGATACTCAGCTAAAAAGGCCAGCCTTTCAGCCTGCAGTAGACCTAAGCAGGCAGTTCCATTGGTAGTTTAGGGTCTATATTAGGTGATCAAAACTTTAGGTAATCAAATACTTAAAGATCGACACCTAAACAGCAAAAGCTGTAAATATCGAACGGCCACTTCCACAAATTCTTTTGTAGGAAAAGAATTTGCTTAGCCGTTATCAGAAATCTACCCTTTTCTCCACTGTAGAGCAATCTCAGAGTTGGTATATTTAGTTTGGGGGAGTGGGGGGGCATAGCCCCCCACTCGATTAGCGTTTGAAATGTTTTTTTTTGTCCGGCCAGGCAGATTCTTTCCCTATGAAAGAATTTGCAGAAATGTTAATTCGATGTTTACAGGTTTCACTGTTTAGGTGTCGAGCTTTAGGTATTCAATCACCTAAAGCTTCAACTTTATAATACAGACCCAGTAGTTTATACTGCTGTACCTTGCTTTACTTTGAGTGTATCAGCCTGGTGGGACAATTACATTTACCTCAGCAGAAGATGCCGCTCAGAACTGAGTCAGACTGCTTCTACACAAACACCTGTGGAAGATCATCAACTGCAGGTTATTCCTGCACTGTAAACTCCTCCAATCAAAGAAGGACAAGAGGCAATCAGGGATCCTTTCCCTTAGAAGGAAGGACACAGAGAGTCATCAAGCTAAGGAATGAATGGCTAGCAGGAAGAGAGTCCTAGGCATACATGAATCTAGTTAGAAACACCCCTGAAAGAAATATAAAGTTTGGTTAAGTCATGCATGAATGGTTTGGATAACTCGGTTATCAGTCAGCAACTGGGCGGCCACGGTGGTGCAGAGGTTAGCGTTGCCGTGGGTTTCCTCCGGGTGCTCCAGTTTCTTCCCAAAGACATGCTGTAGGTGGATTGGACACACTAAATTGGCCCTAGGCGTGAGTGTGTGCCTTCTGTGGAAGGCTGGGTGCCATTCTGGCAACTCAACACCATAAAACTCCACTGCCAATCATGAGCGGACAGTGATCCACTGTGGCGACCCCTAACCAGGAAAAGCCAAAAGAAGAAGAAGAGTTATCAGTCAGCAACTGTGCAGTGAACATTCACTGTGGGTTGGCCTGTTCCTTCTTTGCAGTACAGGAAATGACTCTGTGCTTTATTGGCTGTTAAGAACTGTTTCTAATGTTGTTGAGCTGCCATCTTTTAGCAGTTTCTGCCAATCTAAACATTCAGAATATACAATTAATTATGCTTTGAGACAGATATGTTTTATGGAGCTGGAACATTAATGGTGTGAGGAATATTAAATCTGTCCAGATGTCAGACATTTTTAATAAAAGTGAATGTTTTTCTGTTAGACAGAGGGAAGGGGGAAGCCAGGGAAAGAATGTATCAAATAGGCTGTATGAGTTTCTGCTTTTACTCCCATTTGTGGCTATTGTTGCAGCATGTAACCATCTTTCCTGCCAATCTTTGATTAAGGCTAGTACCTCCTATTGTGAAGTTATTAACTGCACAAAATAGACATAGTTTTTGTTTTACTGTTGTTCAAGTTCATTGCAGTTATTTGGCGTTTCAGGATACAGCATTAACAGGCAAGATTATAGTTTACGACCAGCACTTGAAAGGGATGCCTATGAGTCCATTAGTAGCACCATGAAGATGTGATGAGGGGAACAAGTTGTTGCTGTTTCTTTTTTCCAGAAAGGGGGGTACTTTTTGGTACACTGAATTCAGGGACACCCACCCACACAACCCAGTATTATGCTGTTTTTAAAAATCTAGCAAGAGATGCATTCTAAATGTATTTAAATGTATGCAGTCTTTTCATGGAATGTCAACAGGTTAGTTAAACCACTAAAGCAGGCAAGAGTTTTCTTACTGCTTAAGAAATATTATATGTCTTTTATTTTAATGCCAAAACCTCTCCTTACTATGCTGGAAAATTTGAAACTGAATACGCATTCTGTGATTGCTCATGTTTTTTACATGGATCCTTCTGCAAGGGTGCCCTCTTCATAGGTTTGTAGGTTCATAGGGTTTACTAGGTTAACAACCACAAGGGACCTTTAAGCCTAGCCATGCATCCCAAATCTCTGACAAGTTCTGGTAACAAATGGTATTCAAAGATAAGCTGGCTGCTTTTCTTTAAGAGAAGGGTAGTAACTCACAGGGGAAGGAGTTCTAAGGAAGAGGGTAATTATTCTCCTCATGAGAGAGTTTCCCTCACAATTAGAGGAGATACAACCTAACAGAGAGGTTATATATATCATGATCAAAGGCCACCTTGAAGGGTTAAAATATCCATCTTAAATGTCTACTACACCCTGGTACCACTTCGCACTTAACTGGAAAAATGTTTAGGGAATGGGAGGACTTACAAGAAGACATACATTTCTTTGGGTGGTAGAGTGGTACACAGTTTTAGCACTGCGGGAAGCCTATTCGGGTCTTAGAACTTTTTGGTTCCTTCACTAGGGAAGTATCTAAAGAAAAGCAGTTTCTGTTGGTGGTAGACATGGAGGATGTTCATAGAAGCCATGTAAACTTACTTCTCACACAGATCCCCCTCATGTGCCAGGACCAACAATTTCATGTGGGCTCAAAAATATAGTCACATGGTACATAGTATGTGTTATTACCCAGCAGTGCTTTCAAACCACACCACAATCATTCTCACTTTCTCAATTAATCATACGCACTATGAGAGATTTTTGAGGATTAGCCAGTGGTTCTGCAAGGGGACCCATTCAAATACAAACTGGCTGCTTTTCTGTAAAAGAAGGGTACTAACCTGTAGAGGAAGTGGATCCATCTTTATTCATTGTGGGATAAGTTAAAGCTGGATCTGCTGACCTGCTGTTTATGAACTGGTCTGGACTGGAGGCTGACGCAGCAAAAATTAATAGGTACTTAAGGGAACTTATTGATGTAGTGTGAAATGACAACAGGGGCTAATAGAGCAGAATATCCAGTTGAGTGAGAAGCTCAGAGGGCTAATAAGATCCACTTTGGGCTATAAACTGGATATAATAAAAAGGGCTTTAAAGGAAATATTATATGAAAACCTCATCCCAGAACCTAAAACTTCTTGTTATCTGCCTATGGCTTCAGTTGGTGGACAGATAGATCACTAAGTTGCAGCACCCAAGTTCCGGGCATCCAGTCACAGTCCATGGAAATGTTTTGATGGTTTTGTCTATTACTATACCCACCTGCATGATAAAGTAGCAAAAACTCAGTCAATAAAGGTGTTTGTAAGATTTTTTTCAAAGTATACCTACATGAAAATTGAGAAAGCAAAATGTTGAGTGTCTAACGAAAGTGGAGGATGATTGTTATGCCCACTCATTTGGAGACCTTTGTCCAAATCTGTCCTATTTCAGTGCTGAGGAAGCATTCACGATGATAAAATCTAGTACAGCTGTAGGCTCAGATGGCATAAATGTTTTTGTGGATCTATAATAAAAGCTATAACCCCATATTTATTTTATCACTTTCAAAATTAATTGCATAGAAAGCATGTCCCTAGTGTATGGATGGAAGCTTTGGTGGTTCCAATACTTAAGGGAGGTCCCCACTAGTGTTGAGAATTACAGACTAATTAGCCTGATGTGTAGTTTAGAAGAATGTTTTCAAAGGATCACATCCATCTGTCCATCCGCAACCCCTTTTTCCCATTTTTTGCACGAGGTTGGTGTGTCACTTCAACAGTGACAATCATATAAAGCCAATGTTCACACCACCAGTTGGCTAGCCCTTCCTCTCAACACATTATTATATCTATGAGTTCAAAGCAAGATATAAATCAGTATGGACTTGTCCCAGGTCTGTCTTAAATAGCTGTTGTTCTTCATTTTCGCCAATCTGTCTGGGAAGTTTTGGATGCTGGGTTGTCCATTGATATGATCAATTTGGACCTAACCAAATCTTTTGATTCAATGCAGATTCTATGGTAATATCAGCAACGAATGAGAACAATATAAATGGTTATGTGATAAGATGGACAGATAAAAATTGTTATATCAAAAAAAGTATAAGGTAAAAATTGTAAACACTATCTCAGAAGAAAAAATAATATGCCCTGATATCCCTTAGGGGTAATTTCTGAGCCCTGTACTATTTTGCATATTGATGTCTTGTTTTTCTATAGCAAATAATATCTAGCCAAGTAAAGATGCTGATGATGCCAAAGTGTGCTCAACAATAATTAATTATAGGGACTGGTATACATTACAAGGGTATTTGGATAAACTACATTTGGTTAAATTACATGGAGTTTAATGTTAAAAAGACAAGCCCCGGGATTCACGAATGGCTGATTTCCATGCAGGAACAGTGTAGGAGCTCCTACACAGAAAATGGCTGCCAAGCGATCCAGGAAAGTGCAGTTTTCATGTGCACGAGTGGCCCAACACTGTTCCTGCATGGAAAGCCATGCGGGATGCAAATGACCTCATTTGCTGGTAAAAAACATGCAAATGAGGTGATATTGCAATCCACGAAGCTGGATGGACTCGGTGCAGGAACAGTGTCAGAGCAGAAATTAATTCAGTTAGTAACTGAATGCATTTCTGCATCTGAACAAACGGAGGTAGGACAGCTCATGGAAAGCATGTATTACAGGCAACCACACATACAAATGGCCAAATATAAGGCCATTGGCATTAATGACAGTTTATTTTTTTTAAATTAAACTTTATTTTTTGGGCCGATCACAGACATTTAAGCTTAGGGCAATGGAGCACAAATGAGATTGTGCCGAAAATAAAAAAAAAATGAGAAAAGGCAATTTTAAGATAATTGTGCATTTTGCCATTATAGTCAATGGCATGCAGAATGTAAACAATACCAGGAATCACTGGTTATCAAGGGGAAAGGGTCCGTCTAAGTGCAGTAACTAATGACTTATACACTGGGGTATGCAAATGAGGGGAGTTATACTGAATCACGGATTTTTTCAAAGTGTCAGTTTGTACCTAACCATGTAGGTGCAGCAATACAGCAGTGCAAGTGTAAGAGCTGAATGACTTCATAAGGGGGTGTGTCATGCTTGCTGCAACTGCATTGGAGCTCTGTGGCCCATGTTTTCCCTTAGCTAAGCACAGCTAAGGAAGAGGGTGTATCAGATGTGCCTGAGCACTGTGTATATAGACTAAAAAAAAAAAGGAAATGGCAGCACTGTTTACATTTGAGCACTAGGTATGGGCGGCACTCCTCGGGCCTTAAATAGGGAGTAACTGGGGAGGGAAAACAGCAGTAGGAAGGCAACCAAGGAGAACTAGCTTAGCTGGAAGGTAGAAGGTATCAGAATCAGCCAATTACACATGCAGCAGCCCAGCACAATAATATAAACTATGCAGACACCCTACAGACTGTTTTTCCCCAAACTCTGCACCACCAGTGTACACAAATGGGGGATTTTTAACTGTCAAAACTAACTAAAAATGTTAGAGACTGCTGCTGCTGCTTTACTCCATCAATATGTGCAAGAGACTGAGGGTGGTGAGGAAAAGAATGGTGACAACCGACCCACAGTGAGGAGGAAGAGAAGAGTGTACAGACCCAGGGTAACCTATCAGGGCCTACATGAGCTGGAGATAGTAGATCCATATAGGGTGAACTACCAAAAAGGAGAATAGTGACTGAAAAATGCATGTAACAAAGCAGCAAAAAGTTCAGTCAGAGGCAGAAACCACAACCACACAAAGTTTATTATAGATAAATATTAACGCCAGCTGTAACTCAGTTAAACATGTTTTCGTCGGAGAAAGCTCTCTGACTTCATCAGATAACACAGGTGTAATATAAGAACCCGTTTAAATACCAATTCCATAAAGTAATTGAGTGAGTTGATTGTTTGTGTCTTTCGGCTTTTCCCGGTTAGGGGTTGCCACAGCAGAACTCCGGTCCGCTAATGATTGGCAGTTGATTTTTACGTACCGGCTTGCCAGGCCTGACGCACAACCTTCAACGAAGGTATGCCCTTTCACGCATGTCTCCACGCAGAAGACGCTCTAGCTGAGAATTGAACCGGACAGCATCTTACTGTGAATTATCTGTTAAAGCAACAAAGTATATTCTGTGCATAGTTAATATAGGAAACCAGCCAGTATAACTTCCTTACCAGCATAAAACAATAGAATACAAAATGTAAAAATAAATAAAGGTTGTTTGCAAAACAATAAATGTTATAACTTAATAGTTTACTAGAGCCATATAGGGTGGACAGGGACATTCTACAGCAAATCGTTGAGCTGTGCGGCCACGCCTCACACACAGAACTAATAGAGGGGAACCCATCCCAGTGGATACCAAAGTATGTCTAGGCTTAAGAATAGTAGCCACAGGTACCTTTCAAAGACCAATTGGGGATATCATGGGGGTCTTACAGGCATCAGCATCCAGG
Organism: Protopterus annectens; assembly: GCF_019279795.1. NCBI lineage: Eukaryota > Metazoa > Chordata > Ceratodontiformes > Protopteridae > Protopterus > Protopterus annectens. The sequence continues at coordinate 1,419,504,244 of NC_056725.1, forward strand.
GTACTCCACCAGTTCCTGGACACCATGACACAACATGCCAATGAGCACATATATTTCCCCACTGCCCATGAGGTCCTGACCACACATATGCGTCTCTTCCACCATATAGCAGAGTACCCTGAGGTAGTGGGTACTATAGACTGCATGCACATCCTCATCAAAGCACCACCTGGTGAGCAGGGCAGGATCTACATAAACCGCAAGGGCTTCTCCTCCATCAACTGCCAGGTCATGTCTGATGCCCAGGGCATTATCATGAATGCATGTGCTGGCAGCCCTGGAAGCTATCATGACTCCCACATCTGGCATTGCTCACAGCTGTATCAGGCATTTGCCAGGGGGGACATCCCATATGGCCATCTAGTGGGGGATGCTGGCTATGCACTGGAGCCATGGCTGATGACACCCATCAGAAATGCACACACACCTGAACAAGAACACCATAATGAGGCACACGCACAAACCAGGATCATTGTAGAGCATGTGTTTGGGATGCTCAAGTCATGGTTCCACTGCCTTGACATATCCAGTGGAGCCTTGCAGTACTCTCCAGTTACATGTACACAAATGTTCATAGTATGTACCATGCTACACAATATGATCCTGCAGAAACAGCTGCAGCAGGAACAGCATGGGGCAGGGCCACATAGCCCCCCACCATTGCTAAGGCCAGCACAGGCACAGAGGGACTCGGAGGAGGAACATCCTGAGCCTGCCCCTTTAGGCAGAATGAGGTGTGCACAGTATGCCCAGGCTTTGGCAAAGAGGCAACGCATAGCACACACACTGACACTGTAGGGCCCCAGGGACTGATACCTCTCTCCAACTTGTACATACAGTAAAAGGGATGCCAAACATGACATTACCTGAGCTTTACCATGTATAGGGAGTGTACTATGTGCATCCAACATAGTCAGCCCTCCAGTACTATCCTCAATACTGGTCCAGCAACAAGGTAAGTCCCCCTTCCTATCAATTACTGAATGGAGTAGTATGTTCTGATAGTTGTATGTATGATATGGATGCAAGCATGCAAGGGGATTGGGTGGCTGAATGGGATAGCAGCAGACAGTTGACAGCTATATGTGACATGACATATGATAGCCCAAATAACTGTGGGTGTCAATAGGTCACACACATGGATGTCAATGAGGGTCACATATCCACCACCAGCCTTACCCAGCAGGACAGTTGTAGATGACCATGAAGAAAGGCTGGGCTAAGTTCCCCAAATTATGGCAATGGTGAACAGCCCCCCAACAGACCTACACAGACATACTACAACAGGTGTGGCAGTTGCATTCTAGTTCTGAAGGGTAAGAAGTCTGAAACTGAAATATATGCCATTAAGATCTAACATGTGTGCTCTACTGATATGCCTCCTATCTGCATGATAGGTCACAATACAATATGAAATGAAAGCCAACAGAGTAACCAAAATACCAGTGAAGCAAACAGACTAACTGAAATACCAGTACAGTCATTTCAAATGTTAAAGTCTGCATGTGTGCAACTCCCCCCACAATCCCATGTAGAAATGCAGTAACAGACGGCCTGCAGCACTCTCAAATGGCCTACAGTCCTCTGGCAAAAGCCCATGCCTCACCCATAGTGCCAATGTAAGGAATGTCAGGGGTATCCCAACTAACAATCTAACACAGTAAACGGAAAACAAATGCAAGGCAATGTTGACAAATGCCAGTAGCATGCCTCTCCATGTCCAACTGCAAGGACTGTGGATCAGGCCATAAATACTACTGGGATAAAGGCCCATCTATAGGGATACCTCAGAGATATTGCTTACTTAATGTTAGGTAGAGGAGAGAAAAACAGAGGGGGGGGGGTGTAAAAGCATAGATGTCATGGAGTGTGTGAAGTCTGAAACACTAATGTCTGCCCATACTACTCCCGACTGCAAACCCATGAATGAATAGCCACAAAACCACTTGTAAACCACAATGTGAAGGTAAACTGACCAGATATATGAGTCCTGACTCTGGATAACCTGGGTGTATCTGTACAGCTGAGAGGTATGGCCCCAGCAGGATATGGCCATTCTTTGAAGTTGAGAAAAGCAAAAGGAGGGGATCCCCAGCCAGCACACTAACAATGTGCTGCACCATTTACACAGAACCAGCAGTCTATTGTCTGTAGATACCCCTCCACAATGGCAGGTGTGTGCCAGAATGTGTAGTCTATATGCCTCAGAATATCGGGCTCAGCTTCATTTATCTTGTATTTCCCGGTAAATAAGTGTGAGCAAAGAATGATAACTGTCAGTAGCTGATGACATGACACATTACAGTGTAAAACAGTACATATGTCAGAATATCTATGCTACAACCAACCATGTCACAGAAGCAGCACAGACAGCAGTAGTTACAGTATCTCCCATATGTTAAGCCCATTGTGTCTCCATATTGGCAACCTGTCTACAGATATCCTGCAGAAACAGTTTAGTAGGTGTAGCTGTAGCACACAAAACCCTGAACTGGAGTCCAATCCTCCCTGGAATGGATGCACACATTCAATATAGAAGGTCATACTGGGCATGCTCCTACACTTGGAGAAATGAAGCTCATGTCTCACAACACAGTGGACTACAGATAGGTTCATAGGTTCATAGAGATATTGGTTATTCGAAGCTGTCTGTGCACACACACCAAATTGAACGCCATTGATACTTCACACACACATTGTATAGAAATACACATACATATCTAAGGCCAACATAATATAATATGTCAAACATACACACACAGAGACGGGGGAAAGAGAAAGACAGACAGCAACAGAGAAAATCCCATTATTAGGCCTGTCCCACCCACTACACATACCATTGGCCTATATCACATGATGTGCTGATGTTATTCACGCAAAGCCGCTGGAAGCTGTTGAAGACTGGGGGAGGGGGGGCAGAGGGCGAGAAGGGCACTTAATGATTTAAAAAGGGCCATTTTTAAAACATCCAAAACAACCACTCAAACAGTAGCCAATGACCGGACTCAGTTGCTCCAATATAGTAAAGGTTTTATTCCACACGCAGATGAAAAGGTCAATGAGAAAAACACAGTCAAGCACTTTCTCAACCAAGACTTCTTCAGAACTCTAAAAAGCAAACAAAACAGCAGCTTATATAAAACATTACTCCCCCATTTAGCCCTACTAATTGAATCTTAAAGTCCGACATCTTATATTAAAAATATAAATAAATATAAATATGTTATAATCAAAGACAGAGGTTAAAATACAAAACAAAACAGAATGTTAACTACTGCAAAAGTATTGCTTGACCAAAATATATATATATATATATATATATATATATATATATATATATATATATATATATATATATATATATATATATTGAGTCTCTTGGTATTATAATTTTGGTTGCCCTATACTTCAATTCAGATTTAATAGAAATGTAATCATTTATACCAGGGGCTACAGTGGCATTCAATCGTAATTGCCATCTCATTTCGGCCCTATCCAGTTTGTTAGTCCAGTCACCCCCCTCTAATATCTCTACCAACCACCTCCAAAATACCAAATAGAAAAACGTGGTCAGGGTAGACATTAATATGCGTAAATAGTGCATTGTTTTTGTCACTTTTCTTAAGACTATATAGGTGCTCATAAATTATTCTCTGGAACCTCCTTTCCGTCTTACCTATATAAAAATCATGGCAACCCTGACAGACAGCAGTGTAGACTACTCCATTGGTAACACAAGATCCTGTAGCCAACCTCACTTCTAAGCCATTAGACCCTATACATACAGTAGGGGTTGAAATAATATAGTTACAATAGTCACATGCCCCACATTTTGTAGTTCCCTTCATTTTCTTGGTTTTACTCTCAATGGGATGTTCTAATAAGGTTTTTAAATTCCTATTTGTCCTATAGGAAAAGTTTTTTTCATCACCTAAAACAGCCATCAGTTCTTGCTTACCTTTGAATAGTGTCCAGTTTTTCTTTATAATTTCTCTGACTAAATTAGAGGTTCCCCCATAGGTTAATAACATAGAGTATGAAAAATCATTAGTTTGTAGTTGGGAAACTTTAACCTCCTTATTTTGAATAACCCCAAGTAGTAGTTTATATCTATTGCCCCATTCACTTATAACTTGATCACTAATGGTTACAACAAATTCCAACAGTTTAGTCTGTTTGTCTATCTCTGACTTTACTATATCAAAATCAGAGCACATTCTGGCTATGTGGATCATTTTACCTTTTACTATGTTCCTCTTTACAAAGTGGGGGTGACTACTCTGAAACTCAAGATAGTCGTTCAAAAAAGTAGGTTTTCGGTAGACACAAGATTGGAAACCTTTTTTATTTGTGTCCTTCCAAAGCCACACATCCAAATAATTTATTTTTCAGTTGCCACTGTTCCCAGTAAACTTAAAATAATCACAAATCTCATTTAAAACTTTAAGAAGTTGGTGTTTATCCCCTACCTTCCAGAGGATAAAATGGTCATCCAAGAACCTTAAGTACACCACCCAAAAATCCTTAAATGGATCATGACATGGAAGGAAATGGTTTATCATCCGTCTTCAAGGACGAATTTGAATCCATGCCATTTCTGTGTGGTCAGCGAGTTGATGTGGCTGACAGTAACATTCTATAATTGATTTTAACCTTGACGAACAAGTTTTCGGAACTGAAAGAAGCAGTTCAAAACTACAACATCCAACTACTCCTTACTCTGAAGGAACTGGTGGATGTCAGCAAAAGGAGACGGGTGAAACATCATCATTTGCTACCAACAAGACGAACCGAGGTAACTCGGTGTCAGAAATGGTTGCTGCAGCATATTTTTCCAACAGTCTGGAAGATGTTTCAGACCTGATCACAGCTGGTATTTCTCGTGGATCACAAGGAGTTTTACAAACAAACGACCATTTCAAGGATTGGGCCAGAAATGACTTTGGGCTATTTAAAGTAAATTCCACAAGTGACGATGACAGTATGGATGTAAGGTTAGTCACACTGGAACAGAAATTAACTAAGGTCTGCAATCTCCAGTGTGACAATGCATATTTAACTGAGTGTGTGGCCAAGAGCAGAGTAGCCAAAGGACTACGTGTTTTTAAATTCCCGAATGGTATTACGAAGGGACAGACTGAGTGTGATGAATTATTGCAGATGTTTGACCATCACGGTATTGAACTGATTGAATTTATCGTGAAGGCCAACAACATAAGAATTAACAAACTATTAACTAGCATTGATAAAATCAACAAAATTATTTTAAATAATGCTAACTTTAGTATGTTTTCAGTAAGGTATAATAAAGTGTTTGACAAAGTTGAATATGATGTAGGGGATAATATTGAAAGGAAAAAGAGAAAGTTAGTCAGGGATGAGTTTGAATATTCCAACAACTTAGCATATCCCCTAGCTAAGGCTTACACTGAAGTGGGGGATGACAACACAGTTAATCAGATGGTTAAAAGTTCTAATATTAGACTGGCCTCCACTCAAAGGGAAGGTGATAGGGATAAGTCATATGACCAAGAGTATCCCCCGTTAAGGATGTCAGAAAGATTACAAAACAAGAAACGACAACAACACTTTTTTAGGACCACCAAGAGGGGGAAGAGTGAACACCTACAGGAATCAACAGCAAAGGAGGAAGAACAGTTACCACTAAACACTACTATTAAGGGTAACCCACTTGTGACTGAAAAAGATTAGATCACTACTTCATTTGGGGGTCTCCTTCTTACATACCAGGGTTTAATATCTTTAATTATGCAGGTATTGACATCAGTAAAGATTTCTTTTCACTTTTGATGAAAGGGATAAAATGTGTACATTCTAGGAAGGAAGATGTTTGCACTACTCTAACGAACTCAAACTCTACACTAGAAAAATTAATTTGAAATACCTGTTTAGGGATACCCCCTCACTAGATAGAAGGGATAGATTGAAAAAGAAAAGTTGTTATAACCCACCTTTACACCCTCTTATTGGGACTTTTGATAAGACTTGTTCCCAAGAGATACATCAAATGTTGAACCAGCACAGACCCAAACAGTTTAATTTGACAAAGAAAATGAATTGCTTGAAGAACTAAGAAACAACTCTAGTTTGAGATTTATGAAGCCGGACAAGGGTGAGAGGATGGCTATAGTAAATACTGAAGACTATAATAACAAAATTTTTGGTATGTTACAAGATGAAAACAAGTACCAGTATGTTTCTAGAAATGAAATAAACATTTCTTATAGGAAAATCAAACTGCTACTTGCGGACTCTTTGTTTCAGGGAGTAATTAATGAAGAGATAAATCAATTTTTGAACAGTGAACATCCAATAATCCTGGCGGTTTTCGGCATTCCGAAGATGCATAAAAATATTTATGATCCCTCATACCAGCTTATTATTTCTTGTCAGAATAGTATTTCTTATTTACTAGGAGTCTTTGTTGATTGGGTGGTTAGGAAATATTTAGCCCCCATTGATCATATGTTATTAGACTCTTGGGACTTTTTGGGCTGGATTAAGGAAGAATATTATAGTGAGGATGTTATTTTTTCAACAATTGATGTTGTGGATTTATTCACTTCTATACTCCATGATATAGGGTTGGAATTTTTTCATGAGGTGTTAGTTGAAAAAAACAACATGGGGAACATCTTGGTTAATTTCATTATGTTGCTAATGGAAACTATTTTGATGAATAACTTTTTTAGTTTCGGTGGTGAATTATTCCGCCAGACCAGGGGTGTAGCAATGGGCAGTAGTTGTGCTCCATTGTTTGCAAATTTAGTTATGTACCATTGGAAAAGTGAGTATATTATCAATAGTCCATTTAAGGATTTTTGGGTGGTGTACTTAAGGTTCTTGGATGACCTTTTTATCCTCTGGAAGGTAGGGGATAAACACACCAACTTCCTAAACCTTTAGAATGAGATTTGTGATTATTTTAAGTTTACTGGAAACAGTGGCAATGCAAAGATAAATTATTTGGATGTGTGGATTTGGAAGGGCATAAATAAAAAAATGTTTCCAATCTTGTGTCTACCAAAAGCCTACTTTTTCGAACGACCTTGAGTTTTGGAGTAGTCACCCCGCTTTGTAAAGAGGAACATAGTAAAAGGTAAGATGGTCTGCATAGCCAGAATGTGCTCTGATTTTGATATAGTAAAGTCAGAGATGGACAAACTGACTAAACTATTTGTAGCAAGGGGATACCCGTTGGAATTTGTTGTAACCGTTAGTGATCAAGTTATAAATGAATGGGGCAATAGATATAAACCACTACTTGGGGTTATTCAAAATAAGGAGGTTGAATTTTCCCATCTACATCCTAATGATTTTTCATCCTCTATGGTATTAACCTACGGGGGAACCTCTAATTTAGTCAGAGAAATTATAAAGAAAAACTGGACACTATTCAAAGCAACCAAGAACTGATGGTTGTTTTAGGTGATGAACCAACCTTTCCCTATAGGACAAATAGGAATTTAAAAACCTTATTAGAACATCCCATTGAGAGTAAAACCAAGAAAATGAAGGGAACTACAAAATGTGGGGCATGTGACTATTGTAAATATATTATTTCAACCCCTACTGTATGTATAAGTTCCAATGGCTTAGAAGTGAGGTTGGCTACAGGACCTTGTGTTACCAATGGAGTAGTCTACATTGCTGTCTGTCAGGGTTGCCATGATTTTTATATAGGTAAGACAGAAAGGAGGCTGCGGAGAAGAATTTATGAGCACCTATATGGTATTAAGAAAAGTGATGCAAACAATGTACTATTTAGGCATATTAATGTCAACCCTGACCACGTTTTTCTATTTGGTATTTTGGAGGTGGTTGGTAGAGACATTGCAGGGGGTGACTAGACTAACAAACTGGATAGGGCCAAAATGAGATGGCAATTATGATTGAATGCCACTGTAGCCCTTGGTATAAATGATCACATTTCTAGTAAATCTGAATTGAAGTATAGGGCAACCAAATTATAACACCATGAGACTCATTTTATATATATATATATATATATATATATATATATATATATATATATATATATATATATATATAAATATATATATATATAAATATATATATATATATATATATATATATATATATATATATATATATATATATATATATAAATATATATATATATATATATATATATATATATATATATATATATATATATATATATATATATATATATATATATATATATAAATATATATATTTGTCAATCAATACCTTTGCAGTAGTTAACATTCTGCTTTGTTTTGTATTTTAACCTCAGTCTTTGATTATAACATATTTATATTTATTTAGAATTTTAATGTAAGGTGTAGGACTTTAAGATTCAATTAGTAGGGCTAAATGGGGGAGCAATTTTTTATATAAGCTGTTGTTTTGATTGCTTTTTACAGTTCTGAAGAAGTCTTGATTGACGAAAGCGCTTGACTGTGTTTTTCTCATTGACCTTTTTATCTGCGTGTGGAATAAAACCTTTACTATATTGGAGCAACTGAGTCTGGTCATTGGCTACTGTTTGAGTGGTTGTTTTAGATGTTATTGGTGCTTTTGACCACTCTCTGCACTACTTGCTGTTTTTAATTTTTAAAAACTATTTACTACCACAACATAGGCTCACTTGAAGGACATTGTAAGCTTAGCCAATTTCCCTTTTGGTGCTTGAATTAACATTTCCTGATTGGTCTTACTTATCCCATGGCTGATAACTGTATATTAGCCCTAGTGAGAATAAATGTGATCATACTATAGATAATTTGAGGTGACCTATGTAAGGCATGCAGCATTTAGGAACTGCCTCTATCCATTAGTGGCATGAGGGAAAATCCTGGAGTACATTTTCTATTACCCATCCTTAGATCCAAGTTGTATTTGAAGGAGGGCAGGGATGAGCTTTGTTTTACTTGAATGGATACTCTGTTCCGGAACAGTGGTAGCCTCTGTGATATATATCCATCTCTCCAAAACATTCAGTTTAGATATTTGGGCTGAGTATTTCTGATGCCATTTGACTTGCTGATGTTCAGTGGGTCCATCTATATTAGGTCGGAGGATGCCTTGTATGCCAGACATGTCACCTTTAGGCATTCTGTAGGATACCAAATATAGTGATACATTTTTGAGGTGCTCCATGCAAGACCTATTATTTAGGACTTGTATCCCTTTAGGAAGGTATCTCTGTGGGTATTCCAATTGTTGCATGGGTCTGGACAGATACATGCCAAAGTTGGCATCATACAAAATAATTGACCTAAATAATGGCTTTGTAAAGGGGCAATAACATCTCTAGATCTAGTCAAAATCAATTTGTTTATAAGCTGTGCAATACAGAAAGACTTTTCTATGACTATGGGCACATGTGGGTCAAAAGTTAGGTCACTGTACATGCAAGTTTCCATATGCCAAGCAACTAGGTCAGTTCTCAGGGGGCATTGTCAATTTGGCAGTTCCCTGGAGTAGATGCCTCCCCAAAGGATATGATAATGTATTTCTTGGAGTTTAGTTTCAATTCATGATTCTGGCACCAGTTATTGTTTGGGATAAACCTTACTGCATGATGGCTAAGTCATTTGGGGATTCAGTAACTACACCTAGCTTGCAGTCATCTCAGACTTAGTTGGCCAAAGCCCTTTGGTAATTCGTTTGCTTTTGAGATGTATATGCCAAACAGAAAAAGTCTCAGCACGGAACCCTTGAGGACTCCATTGGTGACTGGTCTCTTCCCCTATTTTGATCTCCTGCATCCTGTGAGCAAGCATACATGTATGCATTATTTGATTCACCTTCCTGATTGTATTAACCTGCTTGTATTAAATTATATTCCTTGTATAATACAGCACCACTTGTTAGAATGTGTTTTAAATTTGTAGTTTGGAGCAGTCTTCTAGTAAGCAATGAAACAAAACATACAAACCAATAATGACAAAACTACCCATTTCAGAAAATTTCAACCATAAAAGGCCACTCAAACTTCTGTCATTACAATCCACCAATATCAGTAAATATGCAAAATCTCTGCAGAAGTTGTCATCTAAATAATTTCACATTAAAGGGCTTTGTAACTAATGAAGAGGTTGCTGCTAGCAAACAACTTTATATTTCATTGTTTCATCTACAAATAAAGTGCCTGTTGCCCTTGAAGAATAAATTGCCTATGCTACATTAAAAAAAATGATAAGGTAGTAATTTTGCAATGGGAAATGGATGGCAAACTGATAAAAGAAACATAGTTACACTAGGTAACTCCTCCAAATGAGGATATTCATAGGACTGCAGCATCCACTCCCTTTAAAGTACAACACAATACAGTATCAGTGATCTATCTGCATACTGTGGGAGTAGAACCCACAGCCTTCTGCATCAAAAGCAAGTATACTACCAGCTGTGCTAGTAACAATGCAAACAGATTTGCATAAGTAGCACGAAACTTCTCTTCCCCTGAAGATCTCAGCTCCTTGTAAAATCCACTTGACACGCAACTAAATCTCTCAACTTTGCAGCACAAGAAATCTGGAAAAAAGCCAAAATTTATTGGGGGGGGGGGCAAAGGCCCAAAATTAGGGACACATTTTAAATATTCCTTGTATAATCTTAGAAAGTTGCTAAAATAAAGTGTTTTGTGTTACCATGTGTGTCCTGAAAAATAGGAAGACGGAAACTTAAAGGGCTATCATTATTTAGTGAATTTAGTTGTCACTGATTTGCCAGAAAACCACAAATGTTAAGAGGAACAGACCAAAAGTATGAGCCAAATATTCTGTGAAAACCTGGACAGTTGAGAGCTATGGACTCAACTCCCTGAATCACAAGTGGTGGTATGGGTAGAGAATTCAGGCTCTTGTTTGAGCCTGAGTAACACTAACCACCAGGTATACCTAACTGAGGCATTTTACGCACACACACACACACACACACACACACACACACACACACACACACACACACACACACACACACACACACACACACACACACACACACACACACACATGGAAGCAGCATAACTCCTGCAAATAAAAGAACAAAACTCTCCTTACCGGTATGACTCTGGCTCTGGCAGCATCAACAGAACAGTGGCAGCATAAGTCCTGTAACACAGAGCAATAAGAGAACAAGAACAGCTAGTTCAGTTAGCTTAACTTCCACTCATGAATCCATGTTAGTGTGAAAACTCCACTTCATTATTTTTTCTGGCAGGTCTTGCAGCTGTAAAAGTGGGGGGGGGGGCTTTCCCTCCCCCTGGCTCTATGGTTCCGGCACCCATGGGTTGCACCCACCACCAAAGAACAAAGACCTGACCCCTCACATAAAAGTATCTGCAGCCTGGCACACTGACTGCTACAGTATTATAGTGCTGATCACAGTAAGCTTATCTGCATGGTCCTCATCTGTGGTAACTGTGGCACCCACCTCCACGGTGTATGGTGTGATGGATGTCTGGGAGCTGTCGCATGTGCCTAGGTACACCAGGAATTCCTCAGTGGCTGAGAGTTGTTGTTCCCTGGCAGGCCCTCCACCGGTGACAGCACGATCCCTGGCTATATCTGCTGCCCGTCGAAGTGCAGCATTAATCATATTGGTTGCCCATTGTTGAACCTGCTCATATGTCCTGCCCTGCTGGCCCATGGTATTAATGTCACAGACAAGGTCTGACCACAATGCAGCCCGCTATTCCATATAATGTCTCCCTCTGGATAGCAGGGTGTCATGATGCTGCCTTAGTCCTTGCAATATTATCTTATTTTCTGCATCCAAGAAGGGTAGGTGTCATATGTGGTACATTATTCCTGAAAGACAACACAAGGAGAACACATTACAGGATCAGATACATGGACATCCACTATGTACAGATACACCAAGGGAAAAATGGCCGATACTATCCACTGCTAGCTCACACATGGCATAACCCACAGTGTGACAACTACATGTGTGGATACAACCACAATAGTACCATTACTGAGGTATTTCCTTATGTGCCATGACAGCTTCTGCTGTATGATCATACACCCAACACTCCAGTCCACTGTAGTGTGTCCCCTAAAGCCAACCACACAATAATATGTCATAGAAGCAGTGCCAGACAGATAGCAGTGTACTATAACAACCACTATATAGGGATAGTCCGAGAACACCAGTGTACCACACTGACAAAAGATAATGCCACCCTGATGTGTTGTACGTCCCCTGTAGGTGTAAATCAGCAGGGTATTACTGATATGTCATTACCACAGGTCTATGACCAGCTTAGTGCTCTAATCCCTATTCCCCATACCTCTATCCTCCCATCTGCATCCTGTTATACACAAAAAACAGTTACATATCTGCTAGAGTGCAGTACTCTTCTGTTGAACTGTGTCTGGTAAAGTTTTAGTAAGGTGTGCTCTTTGTGAGTAAGGTCTTATACAGAATGGTTCTCCATAGCCAGCTGCCTGCCTTTTTAACATGCTCCCCATCAGCATGTGATTACCTCTAAACCAGTCTGTGGTTCTGAAATGCTAATTGCAGCCAAAGTAGTTGAATTGCACTATCATTAGCCAATGACATGCAACCACTGTGCAATATATAAGGCCTGCATGTAGACCTGGCCTCCTTTCTTAGCTGTTGAGATGGACACTACTGGGGTAAGGAGACTACATCATCACAGAGGGTAGGTCTGTTAGCAGAAACCTCTACATAGAGTTGTGTGTACCACAGGCTGTAGCTGTTGCTGCAGGTAATAGACACAGATAGAGAGTGTGAACATTTTGGAGGACAACAAGCTTGGTGTATCTTGTGTCAGCTGTGTCAGCCTTGTTGTAGAGGCAGTGCCAGGGTGAGGGTACTCTTTACACTCCAATTAAGGCATGAGTTTAAGGTACATGTGTTAGGCAACTGTGTCAGTAACAGAGTACTAGGCAACATATAGTACTGCTATACGGATATGTGAAGGGTGTCCCTACCTGCAGGCATGTGACTTCATGCACTGAAAAGCGGTTACTTTATTTGCAATTCTTTGTGTGGATAAAGAGTGTATTAGTGATCTATTAATTGCTGTCTTCACAATAATGTAATTGAAATGTAGCACAACACTGGATTTGAACCCAGGACTGCATGTGGCAAAATGCACTGTATGCAAGCCATTTAACAGGCTGAACTACTGAGTCACTCCTACAGCAGGTGTACTTGCAAGATATATGTGCACACATACAGGCTGTGACAACATTTTCTACATCCATCAGTATGTGCATGGCTTTATATGGATGCATTTCTTCACCAGAGTCCCAGCTGGACATGTATGTTGCCATGAATGCCTTAGCAGGTGACTTTCTATATGCTGCTGATAAAAGGGTGCATTTACCTCCTATCACAGGCCTCAGTTACATCCATTATCATATGCTTGGTTATCTAGTGGTGTACTACTGCACCAGAATCCAGGTACACTCCCATTTTTTCCATTACTGTTTATTCCAGTTTGCACAGTGCAGCACAGTGCACAGCTCCACTGAAACACACCTAATAACTGTAATTGGCAATTATTATGTTTTGCTAAAACCACCTGTTTTAATTAAGAGTTGTGTGGTGTGGCAGTAAATGCAGTATGCTGCAGATGTGATGGGCTTGGGCTCAAAACATGTCAGAGGTGTTTATTTTCTACATGTGACTTACAATGTTAAAAACACATATACTCATTATAGCTCTATTTAGCTGAGCTAAGCAACAGGACGAGCCACGCAGCACCACACTAAAAAATATAAAGGAAAGAAAAAAGGGGAGATAGAAAGTGGTGGAATGGGGCCAATCAGGGGAAAAACATATTGAAAGGCAGAGATGGATGTGCAGGAAGGATGTTGGAAAGAACCATAGCTATCCATTTCTTGTACAGCAACACTTTGACAGATTTGTACATGAATTTGGATTCTCAAACCCCAGAGAGATGGGTGAGGACTACAAAACTGCCCTGTCAATCCAATTGGACCAAATTATGTGTGTCCAGTTTACACATGTGTGAAATGGAGAGATCTATGTATGGGACAATATGTTTTTTGGACAGGTGCCCATTTTTTTTTACGGTGAGAGTGGAATGTTGGGGAAGGGACATAGGTACATGTGGGGGAGGTAAGTTGGGTAGGTAAGGATGCATTTACAAACAGACAAGACAGCAGACAAGGACAGTGTGTGACACATGAGGGTGGTGAACACCGTTGACAAGAGGGTGTTGCGGAATCCAAGTCACATGTGCCTCCAGACGGCAGCAGCATGACACATGTCCCCACCCATGGGACCGTTGGAACAGCTCCTTTACTGACCCAAAGGTGGCTGTGCTGGAGGCTGGGCAACAGGGCAACGCTGCTCCACCAGGTTGGCCAGCATACCCTCAATCTAGTGCAGGTGTTGGTCATAGCCATGGTGGACTATTCTGAGCACCAGGACTGGTAGCTCATCATGAGTGACTAATTTTCCTCTGCCACCACTCCCAGAGGAGGACTGGGCCCCATCGCCTGGGGTGGTACTACCCAATGCCGCAGGTAATACAAGGGCAGCAATGGGAGTACCACAGGTCTGGGTCCCAGATGTGCTGGGACCCAGTGCCTTGGGAGGTTGAGCCAAGGTAGGGGGATCATCAGCCCGAACCGGCCTACCTTGACATGCTGTGATACATGAGATAAAGTAATAAGTTACAGTTAGTAACAACCAGACCATTGTTGGTATTAACAGAATGCAACATCATATTTATTAATCCAATACATATTAATGTATATTATGTGCAACACAACATAATGTAACATAACAGTCAGCATAATAACAGCATGCCAGTGCGAAGTAAACCATAAGGCCAACAAAACAGTTTAATAAAATATGTTAATATTGAATCATAATAAAACATAACAATAATCAACCACATTTTCCAAAATATAGTTTAACAAAATGTGTTAATATTAAATCATAATAAAACAACAATAATCAACCACATTTTTCAAAATATAGCTAAACAAAATATGTTAATATTAAATCATAATAATACATTGCAATAATGAATAAATTAAGATAAGGGGTGGGGAGAGAGAGAGAAAAACATCCCATTAGTGACACTGCAGATGATATCCCTGACAACACTGGTCATACATACTTCTATAGGTTTGTACTGACAGTTGTGATTACAGTGACTACAATTCTCCTATACCTGTTGTAGCACATACATACCTCTCAAGCTGATAACATGGGACAATAAGGGCCGAGCACTAACAAATGCAAGTACAGAACTACTCAGAATGATTTTACATAATGTGGACCTATATAACTACCCGGGTGTTTTATAAACAGATTTGGTAATACATTGAATTCCATGTAATAATTTATCTGGTAAACATGTGACGGATGGATAAGTCAGTTCCAATTACATTACAAGAAATGGTGACACATGAGAGGCATGTTTGTGTACAGTAATTAAACTAGACAGCCAGCATGGCTTAGTTAACAGGCATGGGAGTAAAAGCCACTAGCTGTGACTGCAGGGGACATCTGCAAATACTTTAATAATTGACTGCAGCAGCATAGTACAGACTTGCAAGAGATACAGCCATATTGCGATTACGTAGTTTTATTTCTGAATCAAAATGCTGGTGAACACATTCTTGCTATTAAGTGCAACATTATGTGAGATCTAAACACAATATCTGCACATAATATGGTGCACCTTATGTTTTGCCTATTCCTACTACTCTGCCTTTTTTTTGTGATTCCTGGTTTTCAGTTTGGTGGTTTTGTAGCATCTAATGCAGCTCCTATTCATTGAGAGTACAGTTACTGTGGCTGACACTCAGCAAGAAATTCAGTCACTCATGACTTGTTTTGCAGATGCATGTATGGAATTGGCCTCATGATCAGTTTATAGAAGACCAAGGTGATGGGCGAAATGTTGGCAATGAGCCATCAATCATGGTGAATGACTATGAGCTGGAGGTTGCCCATGAGTTCTTGTACCTAGGATGTACAATCTCTGACAACTTGTTGCTTGATAGTGAGATCAGCAAATGCATTGGAAAAGCAGCCACAATGTTTTCCAGGCTGACAACGAGAGTATAGGCTAATAATATGCTCACTGTGAACACCAAGGTGCAGGTTTAAACAACCTGTGTTTTGAGCACATTACTTTATGCCACTGAAACATGGACTCTGTGCTCAAAACAAGAGCAGCAGCTCAATGTATTCCATATGCGTTGCCTTGGGCACATACTTGGTATCTCAGGGCAGGACAAGGAATCTGTTTTAGTAGAGGACTGGCACCACCTTCATGTTCACCCTCCTGAAACAGAGATGCATGTATTGGTTAGGTCATGTCTCATGCATGACGGATGTCTAAATACCAAAAGACCTCCTTTTTGGAGATCTGGAGTCTTGAAAGAGACAAAAAGAGTGTCCCAAACTGCGCTATAGGTACATATGCAAACATGACCTCAGTGCTCTCTTTATCAGTATGAATACCTGGTATTCTCTTGGCAAAGACAAGACTGCCTGGAAATGGGAAGTGAAAGGAGCTCTCACTGTGTATGAAACCACTTTGGCAAGGAGAGCAGATGATAAAAGAGCCCTCAAGAAGACCTGTGCCCATGGTGCCACAGAACACACTGCTCGAATCAATCAAATAGAGGTGCAAACTTGTGATCCTTTGTGATTGAAGGATGCCTATAGATCCTTTGTTCTATATAATTTTCTTTTGTTACCCTTTTGTTACATTGCCATGACTGAGTTTGCTTCAAATGACTATAAACTCAGTTGGCATCAATTCCACTGTATAGTTTATACATCGTTGGAAGGCAAGTTATTGGTCTATCGTTTTTAGGATATCTTGCAGGTTCACTCTTAAGGAGGTGTGTCATTTTTCCTGTTGTTAACCAGGTTGGCATCTGTTCGGGGTGTGCATATAAATAGTTCTTACTCATGGCTAAATCTTCATGTAAAAATGTTAATACTTCTATCCAGAACTTAGGTACTGCCTATAGGCTTGAGGGTTTTACATTTAGGAGCTTTTCTTAATGTTGTTTCATCTTCTCTGGCTGTTACTTTATTCCATTCCATATCATGTACATTTGAAGTTTTTACTCTTTCTTTTACTTCTTCGATCCATTCAACATCTTTGTTATGTTCCATAGGATCTTCATAGTTATTTCTCCAAAATGCATCTATTGTTTTCTTTTTGGTGGTGTTTCTATTCCTTTTGCATTGCTTCTCAATTCTGTATAAAACATTTTTGGGCCATCAGTAAATTACTTAGCTTTATCTGTATGTCTTCTAAGTTTTTCTCCCTGTGCTGATATCTTCATTTTATTATTTGCAATAGTGTACAATAGATCCTGGTCTGTTTTGAAACATCTTTGTTGTTTTTATTACATTTATCTTTCTGAATATTTTTGTTTCTCTGTTACCTCTTCTGTACTCTTCTAACAGCAACATTTCTTAATTGCTGTATGTTTTCTGTATTCAATACTTCCATGATGGCATGTGATTTCTCCCGTTCATTTCCCTTACTGCCCTGTGTTTTTGTGAAAGACTTTATCTGCTATTAATTTATCTGCACAGTAATAATCTATTTCTGTTAATATCACATGCATTTCTATGAACAGTCTTGATTACCGTGTTCATTTGTTTAATCAAACTTTTAACATTTTGGGTCTTACTGACTTTATGTAGTTTATTTCTTCCATTTATATTAATATGTCCATCCATCAATATTAAATCAAACAATTCTTCCCTTAGATCATTTTCTTCTAAACTAAGGGCACATTCTTTGTTCACCATTGTCTGGGGGCATTCTACAAAAGTTCCAGAAAGTCTTCCTGTGGCACATTCTCTTCAACTTCAGCCTGTGTCATCCATTGCTCTTTCATATGGGAGCTCACTGACCTGTCACATTTATTGTACACTATGGTGTCTTTTCAGGCTTGTTGGCTGTTGGTGAAGCACCCACCAAGAGGAGAAAACGCTGAGAGAAGAAAGGAGCCACTTTTGAGATTTTAAGTATTTCTCCTCTGTTTATTTGCTAAGTTTTTCTGCATAGCCGCCTATTTTGAGCATTTTCTGGCTTGTTAAACTTGATTTCTGCATTAGTAACTGTATTTAGAGCACAACCTAGAGCTGTTTACTGAATTTCCTGTTTGCACTTATTTTTAAAATAGTTTTTTTTCTCAAAACTTGCATTTTATCTGTCTTTGGCCTAGCACTCTTGTGTGGGGTCATTTACTACACTGTTATAACTTGTTGATACTTGTGAACCTCTGCTATCTCTGAAAAAACAAAAAAAAATCTTGCTTTTTTCCCACTTTTCTGAGATTTAAAAAAGTTCAGTTACAGGCTTGCTGTTCTTGAACTGGTTGTAAGTTTCTGTGAGGCCATTTTTTGCTTGGGCTAAAGGGAAGTCTCTCTGTTGATCAGTGGCAGTGAAAAACATTGAGCAGCCTGCCTGCCCATGTGGGAGTGGTTACTGACTTGAAACTGTAGTTTTATTGGCCATTTTGGGTCAATTCCAAAACTCCTTCATCTTCCTCTCTTAAAACCTGGTTGCCTCGTGGTTTTGGCATCTTTTCAGGCTTGTTGGCTGTTGGTGAAGCACCCACCAAGAGGAGAAAATGCTGAGAGAAGAAAGGAGCCACTTTTGAGATTTTAAGTATTTTTCCTCTGTTTATTTGCTAAGTTTTTCTGCATAGCCGCCTATTTTGAGCATTTTCTGGGTTGTTAAACTTGATTTCTGCATTAGTAACTGTATTTAGAGCACAACCTAGAGCTGTTTACTGAATTTCCTGTTTGCACTTATTTTTAAAATCTTTTTTTTCTCAAAATTTGCATTTTATCTGTCTTTGGCCTAGCACTCTTGTGTGGGGTCATTTACTGCACTGTTATAACTTGTTGATACTTGTGAACCTCTGCTATCTCTGAAAAAAACAAAAAAAATCTTGCTTTTTTCCCACTTTTCTGAGATTTAAAAAAGTTCAGTTACAGGCTTGCTGTTCTTGAACTGTTTGTAAGTTTCTGTGAGGCCATTTTTTGCTTGGGCTAAAGGGAAGTCTCTCTGTTGATCAGTGGCAGTGAAAAACATTGAGCAGCCTGCCTGCCCCTGTGGGAGTGGTTACTGACTTGAAACTGTAGTTTTATTGGCCATTTTGGGTCAATTTCAAAACTCCTTCATCTTCCTCTCTTAAAACTCTCTTTTGCGCGTTTTTGTGCATAGCGCAACAGCAGGCAGCGCCGCCTAATTGGATTTAAACTATTCCTGGCTCCACAAAGTCTGCTCTTTACTTTTTCCCTTAGAACTGTTCTATCTCTCAATTTAAACACCATATTCTCATTCTAAGGCCCTTCACTGGTCCAATTAAGTAATCCTACAAGTTAGCATTATTAAACCATAAGCACTACTTACTCTTATACTCTCTACGATTACCCTGTCCTCTATTGGTCCATCTTAAATTCAGTTTCCCTGTATTACTCTAGCATGTCCAAAGGTCAGTCAGTGGTATCCTCTCCAGTCCAGCTGGTGAATCTGGGAATTTTGAGACAATGTTACAACTGTCTCATGTACACGGACAACCCTCTCCTCCTCCAAACAGGTTCAAATATATGTGAGAGATGCAACTATTTAGCCAAACTGGAGGCTGAGCTCTCTCATCTCAAAACTGGTGTAACCAGTCAGGAGGAGAAGGTAACCTCACACAACACAATTCCAGTATCACATAGTCCCACCACATCAGCGAACCAAACACATAAATACACAAAAACATACTCGGAGGCTCTAAATAAAAATATACCTAAGCAACAGAGACCTCCAAAGCAGACATCCAAGCAAATGCTACCTCAAAACAAAACACACACAACACATAACCCACAAAGTCAGTGTGCCAAGCAGCCACAGCCCTTAAGGCTGAATAACACACCTGATACTCTTGTTATAGGTGACTCTATTGTCAGACACACTGACGTCCCGCTCACCAGGCTGAATAAAGAGAAGGTCATGGTGAGCTGCCTGTCGGGTGCTAGGATCCGCCACATAACACAAGCACTCAGGTCACTCCAAAGCAAATACAAATATGACTCAGTCATTGTACATGCTGGTGTTAATGACCTGAGATGTACCTCCCTGGACTACATGAAAAGAGACATAGAGGAGCTCTCTGATCATGTAGCCCAGGCTGGTATGACCCTGACCTTGAGCAGCATCTTACCCTCACCTAGAATGATGCCACAGTACAAAGACAAAATGATCGATTTTAACAATTGGCTAAAATTTTGGTGTCATTCAAAGGGGATCCAGTGTCTGTCAGCCTGGGATGACATGCTCGACAAGCCACGTTGCTTCGCTAGGGATAGCTTGCACCTGTCACCACTGGGCTTTCGGATATTGGCAAAGGCTCTTGCCACCCCCATAGTGCCTTTTTTTAGGCAAGGCACAAAAGTCAAACCCACCACATAGACAGCACAAGGAATAAGAAACTAAGGGTAATGCTGCTAAACGCCAGAAGTCTTAACCTCAAGATGCACGCACTCGAAGCTCTCCTCAGTATGGAGAACATCGATATCTGTGCAGTGACAGAAACCTGATTCAAGGCTCCAGAGAGCACCCCAGCACTACCAGGCTATACCTCATATCATGCTTTTCGGCCCCAAAACCCGGACCGAACCACAAAAGGAGGGGGAGTTTCCATATTTATCAAGGAAATCCACACCTCCAGGTTTGTGGCATTGCACGAAGCATCAGAGACCATCCATGTGCAACTAACAGTGGGCAAGACTGCTTTTCAGTTTATAGCATCCTACAGACCACCCTCTCAAAGTCAGGAATCCCACTCGGCTTTCCTGAAAACATTGGAGAACATGAAGATCTCTCCAAACACCATTATATTGGGTGACTTCAACTACCCAAACATTGACTGGGAGCACTACTCAAGCCCCAGCACCTTAGCCCAAAGGTTCCAGGAAATTATAAACTCAAATGCTATGGAACAACTAGTCACCACTCCCACAAGAGGGGACAACATACTAGACCTGATCATTACCAACATGGGGACTCTATGCTCCACACCAGAAGTAGATCCCTCATTGGTAAGATCAGACCATAAATTAATTTCACTGGATGTCCACATTCCGACCCCACCCCCAGCCCAGAAAACCACAGTGAAAAACTTCTCAAAAGCGAACTTCTCATTTCTCAAAACCGAAGTGAAATCCATCAAGGCCCCAGGGCCAGTGGAAACTACGGCCCAAACTGCAGAATCCTATATAAACGCATTCTACGGACATCTCCAGGAATGCATGGATCATGCTATCCCAAGCAAAACCAAGACCCAATCATCCAAAGGCAGGCGTCCAGTCTGGTGGACCCCTGCCATAAATAAACTGTACAACAGAAGGAGGAAGCTACTACATGATAGAGAAAAATCCCTAATAGGGAAGGCATCTCTGATCAGTACTAGCAAAAAATTACGATCCCTCATAAAATCCTCCAAGGCCAGCTTCGAGAGAAAAATTGCACAGGACACCAAAGACAATCATAAGGCTTTTTTCAGTTATGTTAGAAACCTGGGATGCAACTCCCAGACTTGTTCTGAGTTGATTCTAAATGACAAAAAATACACTGAACCCACAGACATCACCAATATCCTGGCAGACAGGTTCAGTGCAAACTTCTCCACCCCCTCCCCCCCAAAAGAGCAAGTATCTATCCCGGCAGAGGGCTGTCTCCCAAACATCTCAGACGCTCAGGTGAAGGCTGCCCTCTCCAAAGCAAAAAACACTGCTTCCATGGGACCAGATGGCATCAGAGGTTGCGTCCTACATGAACTCCAAGAGGAACTAATCCCTCAAATAAAACAGCTATACAATCTCAGCCTCACTACAGGATATGGGCCCACAGAATGGCGTACAGCAACAGTGGTCCCACTCCACAAAGGTGGAGCCTCTACGGACCCTGGAAACTATTGGCCCATAAGCCTGACTAGCTTAGTCTGCAAGGCAATGGAGAGGATCATCATGGAGCTCATAAACAAAGACATTGGGGACCTACAGACACTAGATCCTACCCAGTTCGGCTTTGTCAAGGGCAGATCCTGCCTTTTGAACCTGGTTGACTTCTTCGAAACAGTCACCAAAGCCATAGATGAAGGGAAGGTAGTCCACACAGCCTATCTGGACCTTGCAAAGGCATTTGACACAATACCCCACTCGGGCATCATAGATAAGCTATCCAGCTTAAATATAAACCCCTATGTCACAAGATGGGTCGCAAACTGGCTCAAAGACAGAACCCACAGAGTGAGAGTTGCTGGAGCCATGTCAGACTCGAAACCGGTCACAAGTGGCATCCCACAGGGTTCTGTCCTGGGTCCACTCTTGTTCGGTATATACTTTTCCGAGGTACAGGCAAACGTGGGAGGACTATGGCTCACCAAGTTCGCAGACGGCTGCAAACTGGGTGCCATAATCAACTCTCCAGCTGACACAAACATCCTTCAAAAAGGTCTCACAGAGACAGATAACTGGTGCCAGCGCCATGGTTTAAAGCTAAATGCCAAAAAGTGTATAGTCATACCCTTTGGCAAAAACAATGTGCCCACAAATTACCACATAGGCAGAAACCCATTAAGTACAGAGAAAGTTATTAGGGACCTGGGGACCCAAGTTGATAGCAATCTCTCCTTTGAAAACCACATTGCCAAAGTGGTTAGAAAGACCTTCTACATAGACCACCTCATCACGAAGGGTTTCACATCTAGATCAAGAGAGGTAATCGTGCCCCTTTATTCATCCCTCATCAGGCCCATCATAGAATACAATGCCCCTTTTGGGATGTACCTTACCTGACACCTGCAGCAATTAGAAAGACCCCAAAAGTATCTCACCAAGAGGATCAAGGGTCTCAAACAGATGCCATATGCTGCTCGGTTAAAAACTCCAGCTCTACTCAGTTGCATACCGCCTACTTGAGGCGATCTATGCCTGACATACAAAGCTATGTCAAATCCAGAATTAATGGACATGCTCCACCTCAGTAAATCTAAATCCCTTAGAGCCACACGCTTGAGGGACTTGAACCTCAGCACAGAAATAAATAGAACTTGCTGGTGGGACAGGTTCATAATCCAGAGGCTCCTTTTGCTCTGGAATAGAATTCCAGTTCATGTGAGGCAGAGCACCTCACTGAATCTCTTCAAGAAGAATCTCGATAAGTGGATGGGGGATCGTAGGTTTGTCCCAGGCATTACTCCCGAGTCACTATTAGACAGAGGCACAGTAAACTAAACCTTAAAAAGGGCACAGTATACTCAAATCAAGGGGTGCCGTAAGCCATACAGAATCGGGCTAGGCTTATAATTGCCCCAGGGCAGATTGCCTAGTATGAACCTATGAACCTATGAACAGTGACTGCATCAGGGTTGCCACAGTTTCCTGTTGTTTCCCTTGCTGTGCAACTCCAGCTGAATGTTTTTGCTGGTTTTCTGCTGAAGACTCCAAAGTATCTTCATATGGCAACTGACGAAATGCTTCCCACTCCAGTGGTTTCTCCTTAACTTGAGGATTCATTATTCTGTCATGCCGCAATGTTATCAGAGTCAGATTTTCTACACTAAATTCTTCACTGCACAGGTAATCCATAACTTCAGTTTCTATTTCTTTAACTTCTCAGTTACTAATCCTCTTTCCACTTTCCCCATTTGTTTTCTTATTTTTTCTATTATAAAATTTTCCATATCTGGATGCCTTTGCCAATGTTTCTCTTCAAATATCTTTGGTGCTGCTTTTTTGTATTGATTAGTTTTGCTTTCTCCTTTGCATAAATATTGCACCATATTAAATCTCTTTTTCTTTCCCATATCCATATTTCTTCTTCAGATATCTCCCGCTCTTTATGTTTCTCCTTACTTGGGGGACATATTGTTCCACCATGCTGTGATATAACCTATGTTAGACTTTCTACACTAAATCCTTCACTTCATGGGTATTCCATAGCTTCAGCATCTATTTTTTTAGCTTCTACTGATCTGTTCTACACTCCCCCTTTGTGATCTTATTGTTTGTATTGTGAAATTTTCAACATCAGGGTGCATTTGCCTGTATTTATCTTGGAATATCTTTGAAGCTGCTTTTTGCTATTAATTAATTTGGCTTTCTCCTTTGCATAAATGTTGCATCATATCAGATGCCTCTTTCATTCCCATGTCCAAATTTCTTTTTTAGACTTCAAAAATCTCTACATTTTGCTCTTTATATTTTCACATTTCTTCGGTCACTTCTTTTTCCAAATGGTTTCTTGGGCTTTATAATGTTTTTCATGAATCTGTTGTATTAATGAACACAAATTTGCATTTGAAGTTTTTGACAGTTTTTCTTTTGTCTAATTTCTCTTTTATTCTTTTTGTATATCTTCTGTCTGGAAATTGTGAGCTTCTTACATAGCAATGTCTTTGAGGTTCTCCCATTAGGAGTCATCACAGCAGATCACCGGTCCGCAGATTAATTGGCAGTGGAGTTTTTACTATGTCGAGTTGCCAGTCCGGCACCCAGACACCCAGACACACACACACCCAGACACACACGCACACACACACACACACACACACACACACACACACACACACACACACACACACACACACACACACACACACACCCAGACACACACCTACTGCATATCTTTAACTCTGACTTGACCGCACGGAGGGCATGCAGACTCCACACAGAAGGTGCTCCAGCTGAGAATCAAACTGGAGAACCTCTTGCTGTGAGGTGACAATACTAACCGCTGTACCACCATGGCTGATGTCTTGCATAATAGTACACAATTTCTTTCTTATCCTCATTAGTCTACTCTATCATCTTTATGGCTCTTTTTTGGCCTGTCAGTTTTTCTGATCTTTGTGGACTACTACTTCCTTCTACAATAGGTGGGCAATCTTCCCCCTGAGCCTGGCCTAACCCCATTTTAGGAATGTCTCCAGATCTTGAGGATTCTACACTGTCATTTTGTCTAGTCCTGGCACCAGTGCACCTACCAGGATTGGTCACTTTTTTATCCTGAGACTTGCGCACCCAGCTGTCTTTTTCTGTTTTTAACCTACTTCTGCCCGTGTTATATACTATGTAAAATACAGTCTATATATCAGTGTCATCTTGGTGAGAGTTTGTGAAAACAGGTTCCACCTCATAAAGGTACAAGACTTCAGGATGAATTCAGTTCCAGCAATACTACTCTCCTTTGCTTGCTGATTATATCATCTTTCCATCCTGACTCTTTATGACATTGCCAATGCAACACAAGGCAACTTCTAAAATTAGGTGGATCTACCTCCTTAACCTCTTTTTCTCACTGGCTGAGAATGTCTGGATGTTACCTCCACATGTCACTGTATTTATGTTAACACTGCTCACTAGAGTAAGGAATGCCAGTGGCACCACTCAGTTCTCTGATAAGCTGTTGTCACTCATCCACTTTACACAATGGATCCTCATACCTGCCGAGAAGGTCCTTCTGATGTTTCTTCTGTAGAAGGCACAGGAAAATCCTGCCATCCTTCTTGCTCCAAGCTGCAGCTTCTTCCATAAGTAGTGTCTGAAGAAGCTATGGAAACTCTATAGGTAGGAATCAGAAGAAAATGGATGAGTGTTATACATACCCACACATCAGGAAGTGCAGTGCAGTGCAGTGGACATTGACAGTAGACTGATGCCCAAAACCAATAATGTAGCTAAAGCAGATGTGAAAGGGAAAGATAAAGATCATTAGCATGACCACTACAGATATTAGCACAGCACTACCAACCAAGATATTACTGCAAATGATGATGACTGTGCCATTTCCACTCCTGACATGTATGTAGGGTAGGTGATATGTAATGCAGAATGTGGCCAGGCAATGTGCTGTTCTTCATGGACTGGGTATAGTACTGCATTCATCACTTTTATTCTGTGTAAACTGATCTAGACCTACTCAGCTTTGGAAAGATATAAAGAAGTTGACAGGTGCTGCAACTAGTTCCCTATCTTCAAAGAATGATCTTCCAGTCCCTAACCTCTCCTTCTTTGCATATGACTATGTGCATCATCTTCAGTCCACAATAAGCAGCATAGCTTTCCTTCTCAAGATCATCTCAGAAGTGGATAGGAGGTCCCTGCCCCCCCCCCCCCGAGTTGTACACACTAGTCTCCTTCTCTGCAATCTTCCACTTTTCCCAAATAACAGTTATTCAAACTAAATCTTTGTTACTTAAAGTTAATAATTCTGGTATCAAATTCACCAGTAAGGTGCCCAGCACAGAACCCTGTGATATGCCACTGGTGACTGGTCTTTTGCTAGAGGTGAAGTCACCTACTTGGAGAGTATGTGTCCTTTCAGTGGGCCAGTTGGCCACCCATCTGGTAATGTTGTGGTTTATTACCAATTGGCAGTGTTTCTCTATAATACCCAAGTGGGGGATTGTGTCAAATGCCTTGCCTAGGTCAAGATAGGTAGTATGCACTGTCTTTCCCTCATCCAGGGCCTTGTTGATTTTCTTAAAGAAGTCAACCATGTTTAACAGGCATGATCTACCGTTAACAAATCGGAACTGGGCTGGGTCCAGAGTTTGAATGTTACCTATGTCCTTGTTAATATAATAATAATGATTCTTTCCATAGACTTGTAGATGAAGCTAGTCACGCTTATGGGACTATAATTCCCAGGGTTAGTTGATGTCCCTCCTTTGTGCAGAGAGACTATTGTTACTGTCCTCCATTATATTGGAACATAGTTCATAGGCTGTGGTTAAATAGGGATCCAAGTGAGTCTGCTAGGTCATGTTTTAAGTTGTTTAAAAGGCAGTCTGAAATGTTGTCTGGTCCCATTGATGCCACATTTTGGCCTTAGAGAGCACCCAGATGACCTGCTGAGGAATGATGACAGGTATATTTTGGGGGATGACTGGAGGGGACAGGGGGTGACGTTTGTTTCAAATCTGTCAGCTAGCAGGTTGGCTATTACCTCTGGTTGAGTATGGATGGTGCCATCTACAACCAGTTCACCCCATAGCTGAGTATTCCTTTTTAGATTTTGGATGTAGTTAAAGAATGCCTTGTGATTATCCTTAGCTAGGGAGGTTATTTTTGCTTCATAATTAGCTTTAGAGAACTTTGTGGTGGTGGTGCTGCGGTAGCGTTGTCGTCTCACAGTAAGATGCTGTCCGGTTCGATTCTCAGCTAGAGCGTCTTCTACTTGGAGACATACATGAATGGGCGTACCTTCGTTGAAGGTTGTGCATCAGGGCTGGCAACTCGGCATGTAAAAATCAACTGCCAATCATTAACGGACCGGAGTTCCTCTGTGGTGACCCCTAACCAGGAAAAGCCGAAAGACACAACAACAACAACAAAAAATTAGCTTTAGAGGACTTGACAAGATCACTAATCTGTTTGTTTAAGTTAGAGAGGGATTTCTTCCTCTGCTGAGGCAGTTCCATCTTGTTCTTGGACACAAGTTTCTTTCTCTTGTTGTATAGTCTGTTTATACTAGGGGTTCACCAGGGTGGCTTGATTTTTTTTCAAGACCTGGTTTTAATCCAGTCAGGTACAGCTGATTCTATACAACTACTTAAGTGATTATACAGGGCACTGGTGCACACCTATGCATAATGAACCTCCTCTCAGTGGCGTACCTACCATATTTGACACCTGTAGCAGAAATGTTTTTTAACACCCCCCTCCCACCCCATGAAGATTTATTTCTAACACTACCTTCTCAATGACAATTGCTTTTAGTAATAATCATGAAATGAAACAAAATAATGGCCAGTAAGGAGCACACTAGGAACAGTGATCAAATCCACAAAAGACTCATACATCTTACAGAAAGTCTTGTCCCAAACAAATAACTAGTGCTAAAATCATGGACTAAAGCTAAATGTCAAAAAATGCATTATCATTTCCTTTGGGAAGTTGAGTACAGTTTTGACAATACAACCCTAAGCTCTAGTAGTTCGGGATTTGGTAACTTATGTGGACAGTTGACCCCAACTTCTATTAGGAACAGATCAAGATGAAGCAAACTTTGGGACATTCTACAAAATTAGGAACAGTTTCAACTTGGTTTTAAAATACAGCACCCAGAGAGAGAGAGAGAGCAAAGATTGCAGCATACATCATGCAAATGCACACTAGTCATGAAAGGACGGACTATAAACTAAGCAAACAATATGAGTGCAACTTGCAGACCAAACATATCAAACAAGTACAAGAACATTCTGTAAAACTGGGGACAATTTCAAATGTACTTCATACAATATTCCAATTTATTTCATACAAATGCACACTACCCATAAATGCACAACTTTAAACTGAGCACCACTTATTTCATCAACGGCACAGCTAGCCACCCACACTCAAGAAAAAACATAAATATTCCAGTTTATATCACACAAATGTGCACTAGCCACCCCTTAATATAAGAGTTTAAGCTCAGCAAATTAAGAGGATAAGTTCACATAGCACAGCTAGACACCCTCAATGTAAAAAAAAATATTTCACACAATTGCACACTAACTAGCCTTTAAAATAATACAAGAAGGACAAAGTTACAGCCAACCCTCCCAAAAAGCATAAATATTCATATTTATTCATACAACTGCACCTTAATGGTGGAATTTAAACCAATCAAGTGAAAAGTACAAGTTATATTCATCCACAGCATATCTAGCCAACCCACCCCTGCAAAAAAAGGATAACATTATTCCAAGAATAGGATAGGATAATGTTGGAAAAGGTGGTCACCAGGTATTAAATCCACAAAAAAAAAAAAATCTGTAGAAAAATGTTGTTTGAGTGCTTTCGTCCTGTGCAACTTTATCCTATTCTTGGTTTTAATTCAGCTAATAATGTTTTAGCCAGCTGGTTTGGTTATTTCATAAAATTATTCCAATTTATTAACAGAAATATTCACTTGCCAGACTTAATGGCATAATTTAAGCTGAGCAAATGAAAGGGCAAATTACTTTAACCCACACCCCAGCTAGCTACCCCCACCAAAACAAACAGAGAGCAGAAGTGTACAATGGAAAATAAAAAAGAAAATAAATATCCAGTTTTGAAATATTTAAACCAATGTGCACACTCACATACACAGAAACACAAACACACTTGTCAAATTTTAAAATATTCAGACAAATGCACACACACACACACACACACACACACACACACACACACACACACACACACACACAAGCCTAGCCACCACTACCACCCATCCCTTCTCCAAAACTAAGACAGAAAATATAGTTATATTTAAATTAAAAAAATGCTTAACTTCAGTCTGTACTCCACAATGCCCTGCCTGAATCACTTGCTGTGATTAATCCAGTTTGCTGGGTTCAAACAAACAAAAAAAAAACAACCAAAATAACCAGGAATCAAGTTGCTTAAAAAACACAATATTCTGTTTTATTTATACAAAGAAAAAATTCTCCTAGCGCCTCTGCTAACAGTTAGCCTTTACAGAGTAATCCCTCGACTAAAACAGATTCCTTTTATACAAAACACTTAATCAATTACATAATTAAGAAAACAAATAATTAACTGTTTAAGGGGTTCTCATAAAAAAAGTTTCCAATTACACTCCCTAGTCATACCCTTTGGATCAAGTGTATTGTATTTTAATTTAAAAATAGCCTCCTTTTTCCTCAAATAATACTTAATACACAGAAAATTTGTCTTCATTTGCTCTAAAACTGTAACTTGTAGACCGTTCAGATCTCCTTCATGAAATTTATTAAAATGTTCATCTACTGGGCTTATTGATTTGTTAGTTTTAACATCTCTTACGTGTTTCTTAATCCTCTCTGCTAACCTTCTTTTACTTTCACCAATATAATGTCTACCACAGGGACACCTTATACTATAAATTTTACCTACACTCTTACATGAATAAGACCCTTGTACTTGGAATTTCTTGCCATTTATACTTAGGAAACTTGGCAAGAATGTTTTAAAAAACTTTTTGAGAACAGTCAGGTCCCCATAGTGCTAATAAGAAAAGGACTTGGTATGAACAGGGCACTTATAGGGAATAGGGATTTGGTTCCCGTTCAAAAAGAGGCAAATGGACATATTAAAAAGGTACTGCATAATTTTCATGATAATAATGAATATGTGGTTAATTTATCTGGGTATGTTTTTAATGCTATATAAATGTCTATTTTAAATAGGGACCTAAAATTTATTCCTTCTGCTTTAACTAGGCTCTATGAATTGAAGGGGGACCTTTTTAAACTTTTTCACAAAATGCATATGTTGGAATTTTTCAGCAATGTTAATGATGTAGAGCAAACTGAGTTTTTTAATGAAATAATATCATCTAGTGAAGACAGTTTTTATTCTTACGATTCAGCTTACTGCACCTTAGATACCAAGGTTGTTGTTAGTAGGAGTAACTTCATTCCCCCATTCAAGAATGAAAATATTCAACAATTTTATTGTGCATTGAATTATGCTATAGAAAAGGAAATAAATGAATTTTATAAAGAAAATATAGAATATAATATGAATAAAAAAGAATAGGAACGACTAAAAGAATTAAGTGGAAATGACCAACTAGCATTTAAACCCTCAGACAAAGGGGGAAAGTTGGTAGTGATGCAGTCCATGGATGATTATGGAATGTGCATCTGGCACCTTAATAATGACAAGGTATATAAAAAAGTAGATATGGTTATATATGGAAAAGCCATGAAAGAATATGATGATTTAATACATAAAGGGGTACGTTTGAATTATTTCACAAATTCTGATGTGTAAAATAAATTTAACAGAAAGAATACTACAATGACAAAATTTTTTTGCATCCCAAAAATACATAAGGATATTAAGAATCCCTCAGGATGTCCAATTGTGTCAGCAAGTGGGTATTTTACTCACTACCTGGGATGTTTTTTATATCAATTTTTGTTGAAGGAAGTAATAAAATTATCTTCTGTATAAGAGATTATTTTGCCTTTATGGATAAGTTACAAGTAAGAGCATGGGAGAAAGGGATGTATTTTTTGGTTTTGGATGTGGTCAGTCTTTACACAAGTATACAGCACAAATTTGGTATAGAGGCTTTGGAATACTTTCTAGGAGATAGTCCTAGAACTCAATATATTAAGGAGCTTACCTATTTCTGCCTTACTAATAATATTTTTGAATTTGATGGCAGTTTGTACAAACAAATGCAAGGAACAAGCATGGAGGTGGCTTTCACCCCCATGTATGTCAATCTCTTCATGGGCCTCCTAGAAAATATGCATATTTAAAGAAGCACCTTTTACAAAAAATATGTTAGGGGGTACTTTAGGTTTATTGATGACCGTATTTTTATTTGTAAGGGAGGCCAGGAAGAGGTGCAACAATTTAGAAACAGGTCTGCCATTAGGTTTGATGGTTTACAGAAAAGCATTAAGGTTAACTATCTGGATATCACTGTTGAAGGTATGAGTGATGGAAAGATAAAAAATAAAATATTTAGGAAGTTTGGTCATCAGAATCAAATGTTACATGCCTCTAGCTGTCATCCTGAGCACTCTTTAATATCTATCCCTTATGGGGAGATACTTAGGATCAGTAGATTGTGTAGTGACAAACAGGAATGTGAGATAAAGGTACAGAAGGCAGTTACCATTTTTTGGACAGGGATTATAATGAGCATCTAGTGAGAGAATGTTATGAAAAGGTTAATAACAGGAAGGGTAATTTAAAAAGGTGAAGTAGAAAAACAGTTTAGGACTTTATAAGCAGAATTCTGACTAAACTCTTTTTTTTTTTGTTTGTTTCTAAGTATACTCTGTTCTCTGCTAAATTGGAAAAATTAATGAAAAACTATTGGAATGTAGTAAAGAGAGGTTACACCTTTTAGAGGTGTTAAACATAGTTTCTCTTATCCGAGGGGGTGAAGTCTTAGAGACTTCTTATTACATGGGGTCTATAGAAGACCACTTGAACAAAGAACTGAGGAGATCAGTGTGAGAGGCACCTTGTCCTGTAGGGTTGCTCTATTTGCAAATATGTGGTTGGAACTTTCCCAAGTATAAATGGCAAGAAATTCCAAGTACAAGGGTTCTTTTCATGTAAGAGCGTAGGTATAATTTACAGTTTAAGGTGCCCCTGTGGCAGACATTATATTGGTGAAAGTAAAAGAAGGTTAGCAGAGAGGATTAAGGAACATGTAAGAGATGTTAAAAATAACAAATCAATAAGCCCAGTAGCTGAACATTTTAATACATTTCATGAAGGAGATCTGAACAGTCTACAAGTTACAGTTTTAGAGCAAATTAAGACAAATTTTCTGTGTGGAGATAGTATTATTATTTGAGAAAAAAGTAGTCTATGTTTATATTAAAATACAATACACTCCATCCAAGGAGTATAAATAGGGAGTGTAATTGGAAAAGTTTTTTATGAGAATCCCTTAAACAGTTAATTATTTAATTGTTTTCTGTATTATGTAATTGATTGTTGAGTGTTTTGTATAAAAGGAATCTGTTTTAGTAGAGGGATTACTCTGTAAAGGCTATCTGTTAGCTGAGGCCCTAGGAGAATTTATTCTTTGTATAAATTAAACAGAATATTGTGTATTTTAAGCAACTTGATTCCTGGTTATTTTGATTGTGGATTATACTTGTTTGGTTGTTGGTGGTTGAACAAAAAAAAACAACTTTTCCACTGCAAAACTACTCTGTACTGCATTATACTACTGTACAACTTGAAGGCTGCTGTTAATTTTAAAAATAGCAGCATTTCTCTCTTGTATTGGCTGTAGTTCCTTCTTAGAATCCTCCAATCCTGTGCCATGTTTTCATGCATGGACACATGGACTCGTACATATGCAAGAGGAAGTAACAAAGTTTACATTTGGAATGTTTTCAAACCATATGCCCCTTGCACACATTTTCAGGACAATGCATACATGCATGCATATTTTGATTCATCTTCCTGATTGTATTAAATTACATTCTTTGTATAATACAGCAGTAACAGCAGCACTTGCTAGAGTGTGTTTTAAATTTGTAGTTTTGAACATTTTTTCCAGTAACCAATAAAACAAAATGCATGACCCAATACATACCTCTCAACTGTACAGATTTTTGCAGAATGTCCAGATTGTTGTCTCATTTTTGGTTTGTTGCTTATAAAATTTGCAATTTTTTGGCAAATTACTAAGGACTGAAGTCATTCAGTTATGATATACATTTGAGTTTTAGACTAAATATCCTTCAGAAAATGCATGCAAACACAAAATGTGCTATTACAGCAACTTTCTAAGTTTATATGAGCAATATTTTAAATTTGTACCTATTTTGGGGTCATTGCCCTCCCATTATTTTAGACTTTCCCCCGGATTCACTAATCTTCCATGCAGGACTAGCTTAGTCCTACACAGAAGCAACTGTTTAGGAGCAGGACGGCAGCATAACATGCATATTAATGAAGGCGTGCTGCCCGAGCTCCTAAGCTTACATGGAGCGTTTACCAGTGCAGGGAGCGTGTCTGAGAGCAGAGCTCGCAAAATAAATATGCCCCTGCAATGCTGAACACCAGAAAGTGGTAAGAAATTAGCAAGATCGCTCATTGGTGTCCACATATCCCCACCAACAGTTCCCCATGTGTACAACAGCACAGTACATAAAAATCAAATGAAGAAACCCCTTTATTTTTATTTAAAAATCTGAGTACAGCTAACCGTAGGTGCGCATGTGTGCCCATCTCTTAGCTATGGTTAAAGCAGCTTAAAAGGCTGAAGAGGATAACAAGGAAGATATATGCAAATGAAACAGGACAGCAATAGCGTACTGGGCAGAGTATTTGCCTCATGAGCATGCATTCCCGGTTCGAGTCCCACTGCAGCACAGTCTATTTTACATGGCAAAGCAAGTTATAACCAATACTTTTGTTGCAAAATCCACTAAAGAACATATATTTATGAACTGGAGTATGGCAGGGAATGCACATGTGAAGTGTCAGTGTCATAATGAATAAGGCACTAGTAAGCAGGTTTAAACACAAATGAGCACTAGTAAGCATATGTAAGCAAAAGTAAGCATGTTTAAGTGTGTTTGCATGGGGGTAAGCACTGCCTACACAGACTAAGCAATTTAGAAGCTAACTGAGTGTAAGAAACTGTAATTGGAAATTAGCAGTGCTTAGCTCCACACAAACCTGTGCAAACCCGCTTACAACTGCTTTAATGTGCCTTAATCACTCTATATCCAACGGCCCATGTTCTGCCCAGCAACAAACTAAACAGCCTCTGCAAGTCTTGAACCTAGGACCCTGTATACTACAGTCACAGTAGTTAACCACTATACCATCATCGCAGTACATAGGAATGAGGTTTCAACAAACAAATCCTCACCATAGGAAAATCAAACTGAACATGTGAAATGAATCTATGTACAGTGTGCTACATAACACAAATATGTGAACTGGAGTACTGCAGTAAGACCAGATGTGAGGTGTTATTGTAATAAAGTGTTAAGTCCCCAGGACCCCATACAGTGTACGTACAAATGAATCACAGATATAACATGTAACAAATAATAAATCAATGTCAAAAGGAAAATATAATACAAATTAAATATTAAGCAATGCTAAACATTGCACAGCTCAGCTTACATGGTGTAAGCAATGTGTAGGCCGGCTAGCTCAATCTGCCCAGTGGTATACCACTTTAAGCAATGCCAACATTAGGTAAGCAGGTGTGTCCATACCTTAGCCTTTTCAAAACCGTCCAATCATGGGAATGTGCAGGAAATCGGGCATATTTAAATCCCACAGGTGCGAATAATTCCCGTAACTGGTTACAGCTCCCTACTGTAGGCAGAATGGCTGGAGTTGGCTAAGGCACTCGATTTAGAGCACAGCACTGGAGCACCCAGGAGTCCAGATTCATGGTATGGCTCCTGGTAAAACACCATGAGGAGAAACTACTGCAGGACCAGTACCAGGGCTCTCAGTATAAAGTGGAGGCCTGGGAGAGTCTTGGCCGTGACCTCACCAGTGCCACTGGTATCCCCCAGACTGGTGAGCAGGTCAGGCATCACTGTGCTGACCTGAATTAGCAGAAGGATGATCTCTTGGAGCAGTGGATCCAAGAATCAAGGCAGATGGCTGATGCCACAGCATTAAGTACCCATTCTTCTACGCAGATAATGATTGGCTAGCTTGTGTATACTAGGGATAGGTAATGGATAAATATCACTGTATTTCTCTGACAGCTGCACGTGAGAGGGCTGCGAAGCAGCAAGCCCATGCTGCTAGGCTGCAAAGGCTGTGCCATGAGGCAGGTTAGTAATAATCTTGCATGTACTGTCATAAGAAAAAATATAACAGTTCTAGAAAGTGTTGCACCAGTATAAAAATGTATTGTGTATAAGCTGTACTGAATAAATCAGACAATATGTCAGAAAGACTGTCATATAGGTTGTGTGGAAATAAAGGTGTAATATCTTGTGAATAAAAGTATAACCCTTGGAGTGCTTGTGTACATACTGCTTTCATATGTCGTTGTAGTGTTGCATTCTATAAATTGTATTAAGCAGTGTTACCGACACTGTTGAACACAGTTAAAATGTGTAGGAAGTTCAGTATAACAATGTTGGAAGTCCCAAGATGTCAGTCATATAGAACAACAGAGGGAGACTTAGAAACAATTGGAATGCTTCACACCAGTTCCCTGATAGCAGAGTGTACTGTGATGTCAGCTGTAATATTTTTATTACATACAGCACGCGTTTGAATCCCGGGAGTGGTAGTAAGTTGTATGCATAATCATACCCCACAACTGTACAGAGTTTGTGAGAATGTTCAGATAGAAAGCTGTATGCATAATTAGACCCAACAACTGTACAGACTTTGCTAGAATACTCAGATAGTACACCGTAAGCATAATCATAACCATCAATTGTACAGACTGTGGCAGAATGTTCAGGTAGTAAGCTGTATGCATAGTCATACCCCTTAACTGTTCTGATCTGTCCAGCATGTCCAGATAAATGACCCATATCTGCTACCTGGTAACCTGTTCCCCTGATAATTCAGTGAGATGATCCAAGAAATGTAGGCAGCTTATACTGACATATAATGGATAGTGAGACCTGAACATAAAAAGAGAATGTATATGAAAACAAACCTGTCATTGTAGCATCTCACCCAAAGTGTATGACAACTGTTCCAACATATGTCACATTAACACCTGCATCCTGTCAAGCCTTGACCAGAGTGTGTGCAATAACGGATTGTTAGGTATGTGTATAACATCAACATGGAATCTGGGAGTATGTGTAGTATTCGTCAGGTAATGTTAACCAATATTTCTCCACAACTATAACAGGTAAGAGGTGTAGACTGTAGTTACAACACAGTTCACTCATATACTTGTCTACAAGCATGGAATCTGGGAGTATGTGCAGAATCTGTCAGGTAGTGTTAACAAAGATTTTCCCCACAGCTATAACAGGTAAGAGGTGTAGACTGTAGGTACAACACAGTTCACTTATATACTTGTCTACAAGTATGGCATCTGGGAGTATGTGTAGAATTTGTCAGGTAGTGTTAACAAAGTTCCCTCCACAGCTATAACAGGTAAGAGCTGTAGACAGTAGTAACAACACAGTTCACTCATATACTTGTCTACAAGCATGGAATCTGGGAGTATGTGTAGAATTTGTCAGGTAGTGTTAACAATATTTTCTCAACAGCTATAACAGGTATAAGGTGTAGACTATACGTAAGACACAGTCCATGTATATACTAATCTACAAACATACCATTGTACAAAGTAAGGCCATTGGGTAGTGTAATAATACATGTAAGGGACAGATCACTGCAGTGACTAAGAAAGCTGTGAAAACTACAGGGATATATTAGTTGTTAATTGACCTCTCTCTCTCACCCCCTCCATATGTGCAACAATAACCTAATTACACACCTAAATGGATATGTGTACACTCCAATCTTTTGTTGGGACATATGTCCTATTGGTTTATGAATATTCACATTTGGTTCTATGCATGTGCCATGTTAATGCACTCCCATATTGGTGGCCTGTTGCCATCAATGAAGCCTGCATGCTGTTGTAATGGCCACTATTGTCCCATATATGCATGCGTTCTGCTCACCCTGCAAATGTTGTAAATCTGGTGTCTTGGGTTAATGAGAATATCTATACATGCTGTTATAACTAATCCTGAATGCTGTTGACTATTACAAACCAATATCTGTCCTAAAACTACAACACCGTAGCTCGTATGGGAAGGCAGGTCCCAGCAGACCCACCTGTCCCACCCCAGCTGGCTATGGCACCAGGCACCAGCACGTCTGGGGCCCAGCCTGGGACCTCTTCCTCCATTGGTCCTGCACCACCTTCGGGTGGAGCCACCTCAGGGAATGGGGCTCACCCCCCCTGGGAAGCAGGTGCGGAGAGGTACCTGTCACCCACTGTCAGGTCCAAGCCATGGTGCGTAGGGAGCTCGACAGGGAGATTCAAGACCAGCTATGCCAGCTTGAGGGCTGCATGGCACAATTAGAGGGTGAGCCTGTGCCTCCTACCCAGCCACCAGCACAGCCACCTTTGTGGCCATGAAGGTGCAGTGGTGACTGCCCATGGGTGGAGACCTAAGTCTCACTGTTTCCATTTGGGGGCTCATGGGCTTGCAACTTCAGAATACCCCTCCCTGTCCAAGGTGTTTATCCCCCACATGTGTGATATACCTCCCCTGTATGCATCTTGTTTGTCTTGTCTGTTAACCTACCCAACCTACCTCCCCAAATATACCTACTACCCCTTCCCAAAATCCCACTCTCACCTAAAAAAAAGGGCAATCTGTTCCCACAAAAAATATTGCCCCATACATAGCTGTCCATTTCGCACACATGTCCACTGTACAGAAGTAATCTAGTCTAATTGGCATCACAACAAATTATTGTTGTCCTCACCCCCCACCCAGGGGTGTGTGTCCAAATGTTCCTCCAAATTCAGTGTATATGCATAGCTGTTGCTGTAGAAGAAATGGGCAGCTATGGACCTTCCCTGCACCCTTCCTGCACATCCATGGTTATTTTCCCTACTGTATTTCCCTCTTTGTGCCCCTTTTTTCACCACTTTCCCAGCAACCCCTTTTTCTTTTATTTTAAAGAAATTAGCATGGGGGTAAGTGACTGCAGTGGTGGTGCTGCGACAGCATTGTCACCTCACAGGAAGACGTTCTTCTGTTCGATTCTCAGCTAGAGCATCTTCTGTGTGGAGACATTCGTGAATGGGAATACCTTCATTGAAGGTTGTGCATCTGAGCTGGCAACTCGGCATGTAAGAATCTACTGCCAGTCATTAGCAGACCGGAGTTCCACTGTGGCGACCCCTAACTGGGAAAAGCAGAAAGACACAACAACAACAAGCATGGGGGTAAGCGGTAGTAAGTACTTTTAAGCAGCAGTAAGCGAATTTAAGCCTGTTTGCATGGGGGTAAGCACTGCCTACACAGGTTAAGCAATTCAGAAGCTAACAGAGTATCAGAAACTGTAACCAGTAGTTAGCAGTGCTTACCTCCGTGCAACCCCACTTACAACTCCTTTAACATGCCTTAATCACTCTATATCCAACGGGCCGTCTTCTGCCCAACAACAAAATAAACAGCCTCTGCAAGGCTCGAACCTAGGACACTGCACACCAGTGACAAAGTGATTTTCCACTAAGCCATGAGAGGCATGCATAAATCTGATGTTTTCAGAAACATATCATCCAGTTCAGTCATGCAACAGTACAGAGAATGTATACCAACATCTAGATGTATGTGTGTGTGTGAATATATTAATATCTAAACAGATACAACATATCTATATATGTCGATAGATATTATATATATATATATATATATATATATATATATATATATATATATATATGATGTATATTTAGAAATCTGTACATATATATAAATATATATGAACATATATACATGCAAATGCCTACATCGACACATATATATGTATACACCTATATGTCTACATATACACAGCAAGGTACATATATGTACGCAGATATATATCTATGTAGGTATATACGGACATAGTCATATATATATAAGCAGATATATATATATATATATATATATATATATATATATATATGTATATATATATATATATATATATATATATATATATATATAGGTATATGTTTGAGAGGCCCCAAACAATATACATCTTGTACAAATAGGCATACCCCCCCACAGCCAAACATGTCCGCCCTGCAATACACTACCAAGTGTTGCAGATCCCATAACCAGGACCTGACATGACATGGGCACAAGATGTTAATAGTACTACATCCCACCTGTATGATGTCAGGCTGGTATTGGTAACATATCATGCAGTACAGTCTGGCTCCCATAAAATATGTAAAATGTGGAAGCTATCAACATCCCCAGGATACATATACACAGACACATATATGCAGATACAGATATACATACATACATATATATATATATATATATATATATATTTGCATATATATAGATATACACGTGACTACACATACACACGCATAAATATGTACAGTAAGATACATATGTAGAAGGTGCACAAAATATGGAACAGCCACTATGCCTACAGTTCACACCTGAACACCTGGACACTGTATGGGCCACCCATACAAATGACAATCATTGCCTGCAACATATATCCACAGAGAGGTCATAGGACAAAACACCACACACAGGTTTGCAGAAATGGAAAACCTTTATTTGTGTACTATTACAGTTCTATATACTATTGCTACTGTAATTGAGATTGTCTTCACAGACATGGTGTGTGTGGGAGGTCACATCTGCTGTCCACATGTGTGCCTTTGGCTACTGTCAGACATCCTAAGGACATCATAGTAAAGTACCACTGCTAGCACGTATTGCCCCTGTCAACTGCAGCAGAGATATTGGCCAATATGTGTGGACATTCTGACACACTCTGTACACTTCAGAGGTATACACAGAACCCCTTAGTGCAAAACATGTGTACCATGCCTGACAATATGGATGCTAACAGCCATGTAGATGGGTATAACACATAACGACTGGTATACATATGCCACCATAGGTTATGTATTCACACACCCCTGTCTGGCCTGACACGTAATAACCACTGGTAAAGGGGTGCCATGACCACATACTACCCACTAGATATTGACATACATCTGTACAGTATCCCACTGCTCTGTCTGACATACGTGACTGTTAAGGGAGGCCCGGCAGCAGTACATCTGGCAATCTGCACATGACATTTCACTGGGTAAGTACACTAAGCTGCTAGGCATGTAACAATGCACTGTGCAGGCTAAAGGCAGACTGTCTCAACACCATAGCTCTTAACCTCCTTTCTCCAAAATGAAGAACAATAGCCCTCATAATGTGTGACAAATTGGCAAATGTGGAACACTTACTAATGGCTTACTAACAACTTCAACTAGGAAGGTCATATGATGGCTAAATATGCTGGTTTTACTTATAAAAAATATATTTTAATGAATTAATATGATTCACATCTATTTACCCATGGCTAGCAGTTAAAAAATTCCCAACACTGAATGTGTGACAGACCCTTTCAATGTGGAACTTTGAGGAACATGCATTTTTTAAGACCCCAAATGAGGTATGTTCCTCATAATGAGGTACACTTGAGAGCTATGCTCAACACTGGCCTACATCTCCTATGGGGGAATGCACATGTACCTGCATATATATAGCAGGCTGTACAGGCATATCACAGCACAGGGTAAGATACACCTGTGTGAAAGTGCATAACCACAACCAATGAGAACACAGCCACAACCACATATGGCAAGCTAGCATGATATTACAGTATATGGACAAGCTGTTTGTCACCATTCTCATATGTGCCACTCACACACTAACCCTACATATACCGGGCCACTACACAGTTTGGTCTGATGGCTGACTGTGGTATGGGACATGTGTGTATGACCTTACAAACATGTAAGCCAATATGGTAACATACAGTGGAGTAGCATGTAACATCAGATAGGACGGGACCTAGGATGATGACAACTACCACAGTCTGTACACAGGCCAAGATATATATTAACATTACACACACTGTTGACATTCACCATAAGTACACATACCTCAGTACTGTACAAACAGCCACAGTATGTCCAGGTTATGTTATCAAATATAACCCCTACTGTACATAACATGTGCAGCAGTCTGATATCTCACTGGCTTGTTATCAGATATGATGACACTAATTATGGTGTAAAGCACATACGCACTTCTTAATGCATGACATATGTACAAAGGTTGACTGAGTTGTGGCTGGAAGCACATACACAGGGCCAATATTGACACATTGCTGTGATAACATCATACATTTACTGTTGTAACAGAGTT
Source organism: Protopterus annectens (assembly GCF_019279795.1). Classification (NCBI taxonomy): domain Eukaryota; kingdom Metazoa; phylum Chordata; order Ceratodontiformes; family Protopteridae; genus Protopterus; species Protopterus annectens. Next base: position 1,419,545,700 of record NC_056725.1, read on the forward strand.
TGCTGCAACATATGTCTTATGAGAGATATGAAGTCAGTAACTGTCATGGCTTTCACCATCTACAGACTGCAATCTTCACACTACCTTCTGCAGTTCACAGATACTTGTTCTGTGGGTAACACATGACACCAAAGGCACCACACACTGCCCAGCCTGCAGATGACCCTACAGATGGGGAGTCCTCATAAACATACAACTGACATGGCAGGTATTAATACATGTAGGACAGCCATATTCGCACACACTCTGTTAAACCAACATTACTCCGAATGCAGTATAGCAGCACTTACAGTCTGTAGTCAGGTCAGGCACATCCCCCTCCTGTGTGTTTTATTCTGTTTCCATAATGTATGTTGTCAGAGGTAAATCCCCACTCCATCTGAGATGCTATTTGCCAAACAACAGAATGAGTTCCTGCTCACAGTGAATGAAAAGGACCAACACCAACATGATGTTACTAGATATTGGAGTGTGTTTCCATGCAATTGGCTATGGCAATGTTACCACAGCTGTTCCACATGCAATCAGCTAGAGGAGGGCTGCAATTTATACAGAGGCCATCAGCTGATAATGAGCATTACCTAAAATACACATTGTGCTGCCTACGAAAAGCAGGTATACATCTCCACATCCATCAGTGAGGGAGTGAGAGAGGCAGACAGAGGCCTTGACAAATCAGGGAGGGGTGGGAGAGTAAAACCTAAGCATGCTTGTGTCACACACCTACCAGCACAGTGTATCAAACCCCTGATGACTATGTAGTCCTATGCAGTTGCTGGATGCACCACATAGGTTACCTGTTGTGGAGTCCACAGAATATATATGTGATGGTGAGTGACATCTGCAACAGGGATATGGTAGCTATGCGGTAGGTGATGTGCACGTGCCTGTCTGCATGAACAGGTGCCAGCATCAACACAGCCACACTCTCACAGGGACACACACATTGACACACTTGGCAGGGCCAGGGATACAGCTCATCCCTAGTGAGATTGCCACAACACATTACTGTGCAGGCATCACATGCACTACATGGGTCATACGGAGGTTATATGGGCAAAGGGTATGGGGAGGTGTCTGACATGAGACAGCATGCTTCAGTATGCCACTGGGGTTGTTTGTAGTGAGTGTGGATGTGATCATACACATCATACAACATACACACGAACACACAGGGTGCCAGTACTGACATGCATGGGTGCATTTCTGCATGGGTATAGGTTCATAGGTTGATACTAGGCTATCTGCCCTAGGGTATTTATAAGCCTAGCCAGAGTGTGTTTGGCTTTCGCCACCCTTTTAGATTAGTTGACTGTGCCTCTGTATAGTAGGTCACAGAAGATAGTCCTTTTGAGGTTAGTTTACTGTGCCTCTGTCTAGTAGGGACACAGAAGAGATCCCAGGGGTAAACCTATGATGTCCCATCCACTCGTCAAGATTTCTATTGAAGAGGGTCATTGAGGGACTCTGCCTAACATGGATTGGGATTTTGTTCCAGAGTGAGGGGAGCCTCTGGGATATGAATCTGTCCCTCCAGCATGTCCTATTTATTTCTGTGCTGAGGTTTAAGTCCCTGGAGCGTGTAGCTCTAAGGGATTTGGATTTCCTGAGGTGGAGTATGTCCATTCATTTTGGGTTGGACATAGCTTCATACGTCAGGCACAGATCGCCTCTGAGTAGGCGTTAAGCAACTGAGTAGAGCTAGAGTTTCTTTAGCCTAATTGTGTAGGGCATCTTTTTGAGTCCCTTGATCCTCTTGGTGAGGTAATTTTGGGGTCTTTCCAGTTGCTGCAGGTGTCCGGTAAGGTACATCCCAAATGGGGCATTGTATTCAATTATGGGCCTGATGAGTGATGAGTAGAGGGGCACAATGACCTCTCTTGATCTAGATGTGAACCCTTTCGTGATAAGGTGGGCTATATAGAAGGTCTTTCTAACCACTTTGGCAACGTGATTGTCAAAGGAGAGATTGCTATCTACTTCGGTCCGCAAATCCCTAATTACTTCTTCCGTACTTAATGGATTACCACCTATGTGGTAATTTGTGGGCACTTTGTTTTTCCCAAAGGGGATGACTATGCACTTTTTGGCATTTAGCTTTAGGCCATGGCTCTGGCACCAGTTATCCGTCTCTGCGAGACCCTTTTGGAGGATGCTTGTGTCAGCTGGCAAGTCGATTATGGCACCCAGTTTGCAGTCATCTTTGAACTTGGTCAGCCATAGTCCTCCCATGTTAGCCTGTACCTCAGAGAAATATATACCGAACAAGAGAGGTCCCAGGACTGAGCCTTGTGGGATGCCACTTGCAACTGGTTTAGAGTCTGACATGGCACCTGCAATTCTGACCATGTGGGTTCTATCCCTGAGCCAGTTTGCAACCCATCTTATGACATAGGGGTTGATATTTAAGCTGGTGAGCTTATTTATGATGCCCGAGTGGGGTATTATGTCGAAGGCTTTTGCGAGGTCCAGGTAGGCTGCATGGACTACCTTCCCTTCATCTATGGCCTTGATGACTGTTTCAAAGAAGTTGACCAGGTTCAAGAGCCAAGATCTGGCCTTAACAAAGCCGAATTGAGTAGGATCCAGTGTTTGGAGGTTCCCAATGTCTGTTTATGAGTTTCATGATGATACGCTCCATAGCTTTGCAGACCAGGCTAGTCAGGCTTATAGGGCGATAGTTTCCAGGGTCCGTTGTGGCACCACCTTTGTGGAGTGGGACCACTGTTGCTGTACGCCATTCCTTGGGTACATATCCTGTACTAAGGCTGAGATTAAACAGTGACTTTATGTGAGGGTTCAGTTCTTCTTGGAGTTCATGTAAGACGCAGCCCAGAACACGGTTCGGTCCCATTGACGATGTGTTTTTTGTTTTGGAGAGGGCAGCTCTCACCTGTGCATCTGTGATGTCAGGGAGGCTACACTCTGTTGGGATAGACATTTGCTCTTTTGGGGGAAGGGGAGTTTGCACTGAACCTGTCTGCCAGGATGTTGGCAATGTCTGTGGGTTCAGTGTATTTTTTGTCATTTTGAACTCACTCAGAGCATATCTGGGAGTCCCACCCAGGTTCCTGACATAACTAAAGAAGGCCTTGTGATTATCTTTAGTATCTTGTGCAATTTTTCTTTCAAAGCTGGCCTTAGATGATTTTATGAGGGATCATATTTTCTTGCTAGTACTGATCAGAGATGCCTTCCCTTTTTGGGATTTTGCTCTATCATGTAGTAGCTTCCTCCTTCTGTTGTATAGCTTATTTATGGCTGGGGTCCACCAGACAGGTCTCCTGCCTTTGGAGGAATGACTCTTGGTTTTATTTCAGATAGCACGATCCATGCATTCCTGTAGGTGTCCATAGAAAGCATTTGTAAAGGATTCTGTAGTTTGGGCCGTATTTTCCACTGGCTCGGGGGCTTTGAAGGATTCCACCTCGGTTTTGAGAAGTGTGAAGTTTGCTTTTGAGAAGTTCTTCACTGTGGTTTCCTTGGCTGGGGGTGGGTACGGGATATGGATGTCCAGTGAGATTAATTTATGGTCAGATCTTACCAATGAGGGGTATACCTCTGGTATGGAACATAGAGTCCCCATGTTGGTGATGATCAGGTCCAATATGTTTTCCCCTATTGTAGGAGTGGTGACCAGTTGTTTCATAGCATTTGAGTTTATAAATTCTAGGAACCATTGGGCGAGGGTGTTGGGGCTTGAGTAGTGCTCCCAGTCTATGTCTGGGTAGCTGAAGTCACCCAGTATAATGGTGTTTGGAGAGACCTTCATATTCTCCAGTGTTCTCAGGAAAGCTGAATGGGGTGCCTGAGTTTGGGAGGGTGGTCTGTAGCAGGCTACAAACTGAAAGGCAGTTTTGCCCACTGTTAGTTGCACATGGATGGTCTCCGAAGCTTCATGCAGTGCCACTAACCTGGAGGTGTGGGTATCTTTGATGAATATGGATACTCCCCCTCCTTTTGTGGTTCAGTCAGAGATTTGGGGCCGAAAAGCATGGTATGAGGTATAACCTGGTAGTGCTGGGGTGCTCTCGGGAGCCTTGAACCAGGTTTCTGTTACTGCACAGATATTGATATTCTCCATACTGAGGAGAGCCTTGAGTGCATGTATCTTGAGGTTTAGACTTCTGGCATTGAGCAGCATTACCCTTAGTTTCTTTTTCTTTGTGTTGTTTATGGAGGTGGGTTTGTCTTTTGAGCCTTACCTAAAAAAGGCACTATGGGGATGGCAAGAGCCTTAGCCAGTATTCAAAAGCCCAGGGGTGACAGGTGCAAGCTGTCCCTAGCGAAGCAACGTGGCTTGTCGAGCATGTCATCCCAGGCTGACAGACACTGGATCCCCTTTGAATGACACCAATACTTTAGCCAATTGTTAAAATTCATCATTTTGTCTTTATACTGTGGCAGCATTCTTGGTGAGGGTAAGATGCTACTCAAGGTCAGGGTCATACCGGCCTGGGCTACATGATTAGAGAGCTTCTCTATGTCTCTTTTCATGTAGTCCAGGGAGATACGTCTCAGGTCATTCACACCAGCATGGACAATGATGGAGTCATATTTGTACTTGCTTTGGAGTGACCTGAGTGCTTGTGTTATGTGGCAGATCCTGACACCCGACAGGCAGCTTACAGTGACCTTCTCCTTGTTCAGCCTGGTTAGTGGGACGTCAGTGTGTCTGACAATAGAGTCACCTATTACAAGTGTATTAGGTGTGTTGTTTAGCCTTAAGGGCTGTGACTGTGTAGCACACTGACTTTGTGAACTATGTGATACGTAGGTATTGTTGTGGGGTAGTGGTTGCTTGGATGTCTGCTTTGGAGGTCTCTGCTGCTTGGGGAGATTTTTATTTAGAGCCTCAGAGTATGTTTTTGTGTGTTTATGTGTTTGGTTTTCTGTTGCGATAGGTCTATGTGAGACTGGATTTGTGGTGTGTGTGGTTACCTTCTCCTCCTGACTGACTGCACCAGTATTGGGTTGAGAGAGCTCAGCCTCCAGTTTGGCTATATAGTTGCATCTCTCACATATATTTGAGCTTGTTGGGAGGAGGAGAGGGTGGTCTGTGTACATAAGGCAGTTGTAACATTGCCTCAAGATTCCCAGATTCACCAGCTGGACTGGAGAGTAAACCCGAAACTGACTTTTGGACATGCCAGAATAGTATAAGGAACTACTTTTTGACTGATCTAAAAGGACCAATAGGGAGCCAAGTACTTAAAGGAAGTATAAGAGAGTGTAGTGCTTTAGTTTATTGGTGCTTACTTATAAGATTACTTATACGAGCAACTGCAGGGCTTTAGAATGAAAATAGAGTGCTTACTTTGAGATTTAGAACAGTTCTAAGGGAAAAAGTGAAGAGCAGACTTTGCGGAGCCGGGAATAGTTCAAACCCATTTAAGCGGTGCTGCCCGATGCTGCGCTATGCGCAAAATCGTGCAAAACCACACAAATACGGGTTCTAAAGCAGGGAAACTGAAAGAGATAGGAATTAACCCAGAGTGGCCAATAAGCTACTAGTTTCAGGGCTGAGACCACTCCTCCAGGGACAGATCGGCTGCTTAAAGCTCCCCACTCTCACTGGCGAACAGAGAAGCTTCCTCCTATCCAAGTAAGGATATGGGCAACACAGGAAACTATACCACAGTCCGGAATTCAGCAAAACCTGAAATCTGAACTAATCTAGTTCAGCAAAGGTGGGAAAAGAGAATTTTTTTTTTTTTCAGGAAACAGCAGAAAAACACACAGAAAACACTGTAAATGCTATAAACAGGCTAGCGCACTTTGGTGTATAGCCTACAACAGTTATACAATACAAAAATGACTTAAATTGATATAAAACAAGGGCAAAAACTGTAAAAAGCAGAAGGCAAATGCAATTTAAACTTTTTAAAGCACAGATCAGTTAGAAATTCACTTTTTAGGAGGGAAAAGGCAGTCGGAGCAAAAAAAAAAAAAAACAGAGAAAAAAATACTTAAATCTGGAAAAGTCTCTCTTGGGTCTCTCTGTTGCCTGTATCACTCTGCAGGACACCACGAGGAGCTGTGCGGAGTTGTATACAATAACAAACGTTTTAAAATCACAGATTTGCTAAAAAAAAAAACTGGCGTTTTAGGCGGAATTAGTTAAGACAGCAAGAAAAGCAGAAAAGTGATAATCACTCCAAAGTCACTCTTTTGTCTCTTTGCTGCTCTAGACTCTGCAGAACACCCGGAAGGTACTTGCTGAGTGGAATACAACCGTAAAAACTGTGCAAATGAGGTTTTTATAGCAGCAAAGTGAAAGAGATAGAAATTAGACCAAAATGGCCAATAAACTACTAACTTCTGGGCTGAAACCACTCCTCCAGGGACAGATAGGCTGCACAAAGCTCCCCTCTCTCACAGGTGAACAGAGAAACTTCCTTCTATCCAAGTAAGGTAATGGCAACACAGAAACTTGTAACACAGCCCTGGATTCAGCAATAACCTGAAAACTGGACTATACTAGTTCAGAAAGGTGGGAAACAAGTATATAATTTTTTTTCAGAAAATAGAGCAGATACAATCAAAATTAGCCCAAAAAGGCCAATAAACTACTAACTTCTGGGCTGAAACCACTCCTCCAGGGACAGATAGCCTGCTCAAAGCTCCCCTCTCTCACAGGTGAACAGAGAAATTTCCTTCTATCCAAGTAAGGTATGGCAACACAGAAACTTGTAACACAACCCTGGATTTAGCAATAACATGAAAACTGGACTATACAAGTTCAGAAAGGTGATAAACAAGTATATATATATTTTTTCCAGAAAATAGAGCAGATACAATCAAAACAACACTTTACCCAATTAACCAGTTAAAAAATTTGAAACTGAGCCCTGTTCCAGCAGTCTTCAATCAGATAAGTTCTAACTGCACAGTCCTGCCACTAGGGTACAGAGAAACCTTCTCCAAAAAAGACGGCCTGGGTCAGTGCACAATTCATACAAACAAAGCTAGATCCAGCTGGCCTGAATCTAGTCTATACTACAGCAAACAAGGCGTACCAATTTCAGAAAGAAACAGTTCAAGTAAGCATGCACAATAAGCCTTTAACCAGAAATTCCCAGCTCAGAAGGGCAGAATCTAGCCTCTCCTTCCACAAGAGTGCAGACCACAAACCTTCTTAATGTAAAATAACTGGCCTGAAGCCCAAGTCCTTAACCTAGAACTAATACACGTTTAGAATAACAGACACTGAGCCTTCAATCAGCAGTTCCCAACTTAGAAGGATGTACACTACCTGTCCTGCCACAACAGTGCAGACCACAAACCTTCTTAATGTAAAACAACTGGTTTGAAGCCCAAGTGCTTAAACCAAGGGCCTTGGAATAACAGTTACAATTTAATCAGGCTACTAACAAGCAATAATAAAGGCAGCAGAATAAATTTAATTGAGTACTTTTAAAAGAGACAAAAGCAAAATAAGGTAATAAAGTAGGAAGAAACACAAATACAGTAAGGCAGATGAAGTGCAAATTTTTTTTTCTTTTGAGATGGAGGAAACAGAGCAGATTAAGATACTATAGGGGAATGCCCTTCCCAAGTGTTTTCTCTGTACACTGCAGAGGAGATGGGACTGGTAAGAGTATCCAAAATCAAAATATGATCTCACTGTACTCAGTTGAGTGAGCGAATGAGATGGGTCCAGGAGGAGTGTGCAAAAAGAGATTTACAGCAGGGGCGGGCAATTCCAAAGCCACCAGGATTAACACCACAACAAGAAACGGGGGGGGGGGTGGAGAACTAACTGCAGAGATTCAGAGACACAATATTTACTGAATCCAAGACACACAATATTTACTCACTCAAATCTTAAATAAGTGCAGAAAATATACTTAAATCAGCTTGTGTCCAGTTGATATATGCAGACAAGTCTCAGTAGCCAGCAACTCGATTTAAAATGATTACTAGAAATGTAACAAACACAAATTTTAATGCTAGCAAAAACCCCCAAGCTAATTAACACTAACAAAGGAATTTCAAAGCAGTCTAACAACTTTCAGTGAGCTCAGATGGCTAACTGCAGATATTCAGAGACACAATATTTACTGAATCCAAGACACACAATATTTACTCACTCAAATCTTAAATAAGTGCAGAAAATATACTTAAATAAGCTTGTGTCCAGTTGATATATGCAGACAAGTCTCAGTAGCCAGCAACTCGATTTAAAATGTTGTGGTGGTCGACTGTGCCAAACGGCTATACAAGGCTAGGTGATGGGTATACCTTGGCATCAGGCCACATGACAATGGTCTGCATTGTGGCTCAGGCCTGTGGTTTCTGCATTTACCCACACAGGTAGGTATTGTATCCACCATCTAGTCATCTGGGTGACTATTGCATGTGGCAAATGCTGTACATCACTTGCCATGTATGTGTTCCCTAGTCCATGACACGGACAGTGTCTGGGATGTGCACACCTCCCACATGCATGTAAAGTGACATGTGGAACTGTACGTGGGGTGTTGGACCCATGTTGCGTGCACAGATTATCATTAGATGTGCCAGTCTTGGCCTCCTGTGGCAGGAACTGGTAATGGACAGCAGGTTTACCATGCACCTACATTGATAGCATGCTAATGGCATTCCCTGGTGTCAGTGGCATCTGTCCATACAGGGCATGTTTTCAGGCATGACATGTCCTTTGTGGGTCACATGTGATGGCACCACAGGTGTTGCAGGTGTCCAGTGGGGAACATGGGGAAGATGAACTGTCTACATGTATTTGCCTATTGGACAGATGGACAGGGTACCATGCCCCCTGTAGGCCACTGCAATCACTCCATAGTTACTATCAGTCGCCAATATGCAGTGTACTACACACATATTGGCTGTTGCCTTGGCATGTGAGTGTGTGTGTGTATGTGACAAGGGTTGAGAGTGTACTCTGTGTACTACTGGGGTTGCTAACTGTGATTGCCTGGCCGTGATGTCACATGTATGGGTATGGATTTGCACCCCAGCCTCTCAGTTATTTCACATCTGTTATCCCTGTGCAGTGGACATTGTGATATAGGACCACCATAAAAGACATTTGCAAAACCCACCCCACATTGGGCCCAGGTGTCACACACTCACACCCACCTCTGCACAAGATACAAGTTACAAATACACACACACACACACACACACACACACACACACACACACACACACACACACACACACACACACACACACACACACACGCACACCTGTCATGTCGGGGAGTTGAATCCTTACCTTACTAGTTTATCACACTACAGCATTACACAGTTATAGTATGTGCCACAGAGATTACTGGAGTACTTTTTCCCCAAAGGTATATTTCACATTGGATGACATCAGCAGGCCTGCAAAAGTAGGCAATTGGACATGTACTGAGTGTGACTAGCCTAAAATGCATTGTTCCCTACACAGACATTGAAACACACACAAAACTTCCACAATGGCCATGTGTGGGTGTAGAACCCCTAACAGAGGTCTATATCACACTATAGCATAGAGCTGTTATAGGACACACCACAGGGATTATTAGCAAACTCTTTCCCCAAAGGTGTATTTCACATTGGATAAAATCATCAGGACTGCCAAAGTAGGCCATTGGATATGTACTGAGTGTAACTAGCCTAAAATGCATTCGTCCCCACACAGACATCGAAACACACACAAACCTTCCACAACAGACATGTGTGGGTATAGAACCCCTAACAGAGATCTACATCCCACTATAGCATGGAGCTGTTATAGGACGCACCACAGGGATTACTGAAGAGCTCATTACCCAAAGGTGTATTTCACATTGGATGACATCAGAAGGACTGCCAAAGTAGGCCATTGGAAATGTACTGAGTGTGACTAGCCTAAAATGCACTGCTCCCTACACAGATATTGAAACACACACAAAGCATCCACAACTGAGATGTGCAGGTATAGAACCCCTAACAGAGGTCTATATCACACTACAGCAATTATGGCATGTGCTACAGAGATTACCGGACTACATCTTTCCCAGAGGTGTATTTCTAGGTGGATGACATCAGCAGCCTTGCCAAAGATGAGCATTTGAATTGTAGGGAGTGTGACTACCCTAAAAAACATTGCTCTCTACACAGACACACAGACACACAGACACACCTGCCATGTCTGGGATTAGCACAGTTATCTAACTAATTTATCACACTACAGTAGGTTGCAATTACAGGATGTGCTACAGAGATTATTGGACGATAGGTACCAAGAGGTGTATTTCTAGGTGGATGACATCAGCAGCCCTGCCAAAGATGAGCATTTGAATTGTAGGGAGTGTGACTACCCTAAAAAGCATTGTTCTCTATACAGACAGATAAACACACACACCTACCATGCCTGGGATTAGAACAGCTACCTAACTAATTTATCACACAACAGCAGGTCACAGTTACAGGAGGTGCTACAGGAATGACAGAGCTACAGGTACCCAGAGGTGTATTTCTAGGTAGATGACATCAGCAGCCTTGCCAAAGATGAGTATTTGAATTGTAGGGAGTGTGACTACCCTAAAAAGCATTGCTCTCTACATAGACACACAGACACACACAGTTGCCATTGTCTGGGAATTGAACTCCTACCTAACTATATTATTACACTACAGCAGTACACAGTTATGAGATGTACCACAGTGCTTATTGGGATACAACCTTTCCAGAGATGTATTTCTAGGTGGATGACCTCAGCAGCCTTACCAAAGTAGAGCATTTCAATTGTAGGAAGTGTGACCAGCCTAAAAAGCATTGCTCTATACCGACACACACACAGTGGCCAAGACTGGGGTTAGAACTCCTACCTACTTAGTTTATCATACTACAGCAGCACACAGTTATGGGACACACCACAGAGATTACTGGGATACAGCTCTCCCAAAGGTGTATTTCACAGTAAATGACCTCAGCAGGCTTGTCATAGTGGGGCTATGGGGAGGATATTGACACACCACATGCGGGCACAACCTGGGTCATATTCAACAGGTACATATATACATCTGCTAGATGACTACTTCCTTATACAGTCATGTTGCACAGCTGGCACATGCACCACATACTCTGTAATGGTGACAGATACCGGTGGCTAATATCAGCAGTGTGTGACATCAGACCCTCATGTGGTTGTGGCCCTTTGGCTGTGTGCTGGGTGGGATAGCCCTGGATGGCTCCTTGTCACAGTCACCCTCTTCCACACATCTATGTATGTCTACCTGTGGCTTATTATAGTGTGTTGTCCTTACATATATGCCTGTATTCCTATCCACTGTGTGTGCAAAGCATGCGTGGTGCATACTGAGGAGTGTCTGCACTAACATCTGTGGCTGCCAGATATGTCAGGTCCACTGGTGTTTGCAGACATGGCCTTCATGTGTTTAGGTGTGTGAGCATGCCCAGTATGACCTTTCATTATGTTGTTGACTGACATTGCCTTCATTAGTCTAAGTGTGTGGGCATGCCCAATATGGCCATCTGTACTGAATGTGTGGATCGAGTCCAGGTAGTTTGTACTGCAATGCTGACCTTTGTGTTGTACACCTACAGGTAGCATGCTGTCTCTGCAGGGTATCCATTGATCATTTGGCATGGACTGTTGCTACATTTCTGCATAGGATGGGGGGCACACCTGACTATTTCTACATTTCCACACAGGATTGTGTGGGGGGCACACCTGACTGTTACTATATGTCTATGTGGGATGGGGGGCACACCTGATTATTTCTACATTTCTACACAGATTGTAGGGGGGGGTACACCTGACTGTTACTATATGTCTATGTGGGATGGGGGAGCACACCTGACTATTTCTACATTTCTACACAGGGTTGTGGGGGGCACACCTGACTGCTACTATATTTCTAAGTAGGATGGAGGGGGCACACCTGAATATTTCTACGTTTCTACACAGGATTGGGGGCAGGGCAAACCTGACTGTGACTACATTTCTACGTCGGATGGGGGGGCACATCTGACACTTGTACACTTTTGCTAGGACTGTACTGGTATGTCGGGTACTCCATTTCAGTCTGTAGTCTTACCTATCGTGCTGGCTAGAGGCATACCAGTGTACTACAGATCTTAGCTTTTAATTACATACATATTAGTTTCAGACTTCCTACCCTTCAGAACTGACATCCCATTGCCTGACCTGCTGTAGTCTGTCTGTGTAGGCCTGGGGGGGGGGGTTTACCCATAGGCCTCATTTAGAGGCGATAGCACAGCCTTTGTTTGTGTTTGTCTACACCTGTCTTGCTGGCTGTGACTGTTGTTGGGTATTTGACCCCCCCCTGACTGGCATGTGTGAGTCACTTACCTTGTGGGTGTCCCAGTATTGAGGGTGGTGCTGCAGGGCTGCCTATGTTGGATGCACATAGTATACTTCCTACACATGGTTAGGCACAGGTAGTATAATGTTTGGCATCCCTTTTACTGTATGTGAGAGTTGGAGAGAGGTGTTATTCCCTGGGTCCTTCCTGTGTCAGTGTATGTGCTACACATTGCCTCTTTGCCAAGGCCAGGGCATACTGGGCATGCCTCCTTCTGCCTACTGGTGCAGGCTCAGGTTGTTCCTCCTCTGAGTCATTCTGTGCCTGTGCAGGCCTTGGCAATGGTGGGGGGCTGTGTGGCCCTGCCCCGTGCTGTTCCTGCTGCAGCTGTTTCCACAGGATCATATTGTGCAGCATGGCACGTACAAGGACAATTTGGGTACATGTAGCTGGTGAGTACTGCAAGGCTCCACCGGATGTGTCCAGACACTGTAAACTTGGCTTGAGCATCCCAAACACATGCTCTGCTATAATTCTGGTCTCTCCATGTGCCTTATTATGGAGTTCTTGTTTGGGTGTGTGTGCATTTCTGATGGGTGTCATCAGTCACTGCTCCAGTACGTATCCAGCATCCCCCACTAGGTGACTGCGAGGGATGTCCCCATTGGCAAATCTCTGGCATGGCTGCATCAGATGCCAGATGTGGGAATCGTGATAGTTTCCAGGGCAGCCAGCACATACATTCATTATTATGTCCTGAGCATCGCACATGACCTGGCAGTTGATGGAGTGGAAGCCCTTGCGGTTGATGTAGACCCTACCCCACTCACAGGGTGGTACTTTGATGCATATGTACGTGCAGTCTATTGCACCCACTACCTCAGGGTATTCTGCTATTTGGTGGAACAGTTGCATATTGCCGGTCAATGCCTCACAGGTGTTGGGGAAATATACGTGTTCACCGATATGTGCTGACATGGCATCCAGGAACTGGTTGAGTACCCCTGGATTCTGATGCCTGTGAAATCCCCATCATATCTCCAGTTGGCCTTTGGAAGGTACCTGTAGCTAGCATTCCTAGGCCTACACATACCTTGGTATCCACTGGGATGGGTTCCCCTCTGTTAGTTCTGTGTGTCAGGAGTGGCCGGCACAGCTCAACAATTTGCTGTAGGAGGTCCCTGTCCACCCTATAGCACTCCACTATCTCCAGCTCATGTAGCCCCTGGTAGGTTACCCTGGGTCTGTATACTCTTCTCCGTCTCCTCACTGTGGGTTAGTCGACAGTATTCACATCCTCACCACCCTCAGCCTCTTCCACAAGTTGTATGATAGCTATTGCAGCCCCTATCATTTTGCTGTTGTGAGTGCTAAAAGTTCCCTGCTTGTTTATACCAGTGGTGTAGAGTGTGGGAAAAACTGGAAGTGAAGGTGTTTGCATAGCTTATAGTAGTGTTCTGGGCTGGGCTGGTCTGCTGCCTGTGTAATTGACTGATTCTGATACATTTCACCTGCCAGCTAAGCTAGTTCTCCTTGGTTACCTTCATACTGCTGTTTTCCCTTCCCATTGCCTTCCTGTTTAAGCCCATGTGCACGCAGCACAAACAGAGTGCTAAAATGTGCACACTGCTGCTATTTCCTGGTTTAAGCTCTTTTTTCTTCCTGAAAAACCCGGTGCATGGTGCACACACCCACTTAAGCTTTCTAAAGAGTGCTAAGCAAGTTTAAACACACCCCCTAGCTTAGCTGTACTAAGCTAGGAGCAAACCCAAGCCACAGGGCTCCAATCTACTTACAGTATACCTGACACACACCCCCATGATGTCACCTAACTCCTAGGCTTGCACCAAACTATTCCAACTATTACACTGTTAGGGCCTGACTCACATGTTGGGGAAAACTGGGATTCACTATCCTTCCCCTCATTTGCATAGGATTGTCTGCTAATGCATAGTTGCATGTCTCACACTGAGCCTCCCCCCCTGGCAACCACTACTCACTGGCCAGGTTGTCTTCTGCCTGCCATTGACTTGCATGGCAGAATAATGATTTTAGTTAGACTGCTTATTTTGGGTTTATTTTATTATTTTCCCCCGATCCCATTTGCTCGCCGCTGCCCTACATTTAAACATCCGAGATCGGCTAAAAAAAATAAAAGTTAATTTTTTTTTTTTTTTTTTATGTTTGCAATGCCAATGGCCTTATACTTGGCCATTGACATGCTTACTACATGATATGCTGCCTTTATTTGGAGCTGTCATGGCTCCATTTTGGATTTTGCTGAAATGTACTCGGTTACTAACCAAGTACATTTCTGCAGCTAGCACTAGCCTTGCATGGGCTGTTGCAAGTTTCCTGGATTGCAAAATCACCTCATTTGCATGGATTTCACCTGCAAATGGGGTGACTTGCATACCAGGGCTTAGTCCATGCAGGATTAGTGCAAGAGCACCCATGCACACCCCTGCAGGCTGTTCCTGGATCACACGGCAGACATATTGCCTGCTTGATCGCCTACACTGATCTTGCACTCCGTGCAAGCTTTTGAGAATCCGGGGGTTTGTCCAGATTTCTTGTATTAAGAGGTTGAGAGCTGTGCCCAATAATGACAAAACTGCCCATTTCAGAACATTTCAACCATAAAAGGCCACTCAAACTTCTGTCATTACATTCACCAATACCAGTCAATATACACAAACTATGCAGAAGTAAAAGTCATCTGAATAATTCCAGATTAAATAGGTCTGTAATTAATGAAGATGCTGTTGCTAGATATTTCAGAGTTTCATCTACAAATTCAGTGCCTGATGCCATTAAAGAATAAATTGCCTATGTTATGGTAAAAAGAATAATAAACTGGTTATATTGCAAAAGGGAATGGATGGCAAACCAACAACAGAGTCAGAGTTACTAGACATCTGATCCAAAGGAGGGCACATTCAAGATTTTTATTTTATTTTTATTTATTTTACATTTGTTAACCGGGCTAGTCCAACTGGATATATTTCCATTTTCAGCAGAGGCCTGGGGGGAAAAGCTCCACAGTAACATTTAAATGTTTATAATGTACAATTTTCTGAGAAAAAGGAAGCATGAAAGTGTAAGAGAAACAGTACATGAGAGAACAGTAGTTCCAAAGTCAATACTATCTAAGAAACAATACCATATAGAAAGAGAAACATTTACACCAATATAAAAATAATACAATCATTAGAAATCAGTAGAGAGCCTTAGCTACAGTAAAATAAGCTAATTAAGAAATACAGGAGCTTTGAAAGGAATAAGATACTCCTACAGTAATGTATGTGAGGTTGTTAACAAATATGTTCACAGATAGTTCATCTCCTACTTTTAGGAAATAGTTTAAAGTAGTTTTTGCTATTAAGGGGTAAGAAGTGTTAGAAAAAGTAAAGGGGAGGGAGGATATAGAAACATGGCAAAAAAAAGATTGCAGCTTCCCACCCCTCAAAGTACAACACAGTTTCAGCAATCCATCAACATGCTGTGGGGGTAGACCCCACAGCCTTCTGCATCAAAAAACAAGTATGCTACCTGTTATGGTATGACCATTTCCAAAACAAAACAGATGCACACTGACAACAGACATAGCATGAGTAGAAGTGAACCTCTCTTCCCTTGAAGTTCACAATTCCTTGAAAATGAACTGAAGCTTATAATTACTTGAAAATGCATCAAAGCTTATTTGTTACTAATTTGGGAGTTGCTGTAAAGGATTCAGGATTTTGTTTCCAGTAACCAAGGTACAGGGTTTGAGCCTGAGGAAACTTACTAACCTACATAGGTCTCAACTGTCCAGAGTTTTGCAGAATGTCCAGATTTTTGCCTCACATTCTTGGTCTGTTCCTCACAAAATTTGTGGGTTTCTGGTAAATCACTGAGGACTGAAGTTTCTAAATAATGACATGCATTTGAGTGTCAGACTTCATGTTGCTTAGAAAATGCATGCTAACAAAAATCCTATTAATTTTTAAGGTTTTTAATCAAGATGATTTCCCCTTTCTTAAAGTAAAACGTCCTATACTTGACAGCACTTATGTTCTGAAAAGCTCTCAAGATGTTTTCTGCCTTGCTCGGCCACAATTCAAAACTGCATTAAGAGAAAGAGCTTTGTCTTGACTGGGACCTGCAACCTGGAACCACTTACGTAGTGAAATCAAAAAACAAGACATTATTAAATAGTTTAAAGAAGACCTTAAAGAACATTTCTGTGCAAAATCTACTTGCAGCTTCTTCCATGATAATGGTTAATGCCATTTTCATTTCTCTGTCAGATTAATAAATTGTATACTGCAGTTGTACAGTCTGTCTGTACAGAAGTCTGCTGAAGTATTTGTACAGTAATTGCTTCATTTGTATTATTATATGGCTGCAAACTGACTTATGCTGGAGTTTAAGCTGGAGTTTTCTGAGACGGTCAGTGTACGGCATTTGTTTGAGGCCAGTACCTCACAAAGAGGATTACTGGCCTCAAACAAATGCCCTACACTGACCGTCTCAAAAAACTCCAGCTTTATTCCATAGCATATCACCTACTCTGAGGTGATCTCTGCCTAACATATAAAGCTATGACAAACCCAGAGCTGTTGGACATGTTACACCTAAAGAAATCCCAATCCCTCTGAGCTACATGCTCTAGGGACCTAAACCTTATCACTACAATAAACAGGGCATGCTGGAGGGATAGATTCCTGTCCCAGAGACTTCCCATGCTCTGGAACAGGCTACCCATCTATGTCAAACAAAGTTCTTCATTAGCACTCTTCAAGAAAAATCTTGATGAGTGGATGGGAAATAGGAAATACACCCAGGGGATCACTTCTGTGTCTCTGCTTGACAGTGGCACAGGAAAATAACTTTCTTGGGTGGCATAAGCCAGGGAACCTTGTTGGCTAGGCTTACGTAGGCCCTCAGGCTGATAGCCTAGTACCTATCTATGAACCTATGCTGCTTTGTGAACCTGAGTTATGGTTGAAAAGGGTCAGTAGATCAGCTCAGTTACTGGGTTATTGAATAGCAATAAATAAATATGTGCAAATGTTGTCTCTGTCATGGCTCATAGCTGTGGACCAGCTGCTACCTTTTTGCCAGTGCATATTGTTTCCACCTGAGCTCTACATGGTGTTCCACTGCAGCCAATTATTCTGATGACTCCTCACCCAGCTCACTCCTCATTTGCTGCTGGTTTTCGTTTCTCTGATACTTCAGTGATGCAGCTATGTTGTAGCTGATTACATAGAACTCTGTTTTGCAGAATGGTGCAGATGACAAACTTCTTGATATATGTTTCCAGAGTGTACTGCAGCTCACCACCAGAGGTAACTAGGCAACAGAAGCAGGCCTTTGGCACTCTCAACACACTCTCAATGATGTTAAGAGTCTGCAAGAGTGGGGTGTTGTATGCTTTCTCTGCCATGCTCTGAGGGTTGCAGCTTGGTGTTATGAGCCATGACTCTATGGCATATCCTGCTTCACCTCCAATACAACAGTGGACAAAATTATGAGTGTACTGCAGCCTACATACCTGCAGGTGATTTTCAGTTAGGGGAATAGGGGAACATAAGTGCATCTACTGATTAGATAGCCCTATGGAAAATTACTTTGCACAAACTGCTGGTTTAAGTCACATGCATGATAAATCTCAGAATCGTGGTAACTGTCTGGATAGTGGACAGACACATTCTAAATAACAATTTGTGTATTGCACATCACCTGAGAGTTAATGGACTGTTGATGGACTGCAAGTCCTTCTAATTGATATACTGGATCCCTTGTGGATCATGAGGGCCTTGAGAGCAATATGTATGCAGCCAATAACCCCAGAACCACAGAGAAATGGGCTATGTCATAGAATGCATGTATACTCATTTTTCACTCGTCTGGTGTCCATGGGAACCTCATATGCTCCTCCACATGCTGTACAAACATGTTAAGGAACTGGCACAGGATTTATGAGGCCAAGACCTGAGAAACTCCTACTTAGTCCCCTGTTGGATTCCTGAAAGTCCCCATAGTGAGGATAGTTAATGCTACAAAGACATTATTATCAATGGGGAAAGGCATTACTCCCATCCTGCTGGATTCCATGTGAGGAAAGTACATATTTACAAGATTCTGTATGGAATCTCTGTCCATACAGTAAGAGTCAACTATATTCCTATAATAGAAGTAATGGGAGGTCAGCAAATGCTGGACCCATCAGCAAGGACGTGGCCATTGGAGTGCAATGCCATGTTCATTGGCTGTGAGTGGCTACTAACAAATGTTGTTCATTAAGTACAGACATTACTCCTAGCATCTTATTGCTAAAAGTGATCCTGTTCATCAGGAAATCACAGTGTTCAGAATAGCTGATTGCAGTGGCTTGTTGTACGTGATGGCCCTCATTTCCATTATGTCTGTCATCTGGATGTCATTATAGAGTCATTCACATATGGTGTGTATCATATGTGAATGACTGTCATTACACAGTCATTCACATATACAGTCATTCACACTTTGCTTTGAAATTCAAGAAGTAAATATCAAAGAAGAGCGAGTCAAGGACCGAACCTTGGGGTACATCACTAGTGACAGGTCCTTTGGAGGAGGTAGAGCCATCTATCCTAATTTCTTGGGTTCCGTTTGAGAGCCAATTTACAGCAAGTGATGTAGGGATTCACATTTAGCTGGTAGGACTTCTTTTATATGATCTTTGTTTACCAGGAAGGCCCAGCTGAGGTATTGCCCATTTTCAGAGGAGGCCCAAAAGAGAAGCTCCAACATTTGTACAGAATTCCTGAATTCATGACAGAAATTCATGTCTTATTCTATATACAGCAACTATATAAGTAAGATAACTGAATGTAGAATGGCGCTGAATGCCTTAGTGAGGCCTAGATATGTGATGTGTACTGATTGACCCTTGTCCATTGCCACAGTAACCTTCTCAAAGAAGTTAACCAAGTTAAGTAGGCAGGACCTGCTCTTGATGACTCCAACTGCCTTGGGACAAGAGTTTGTAGTTTACCTATGTCCTTATTTATGAATTCCATAATGATTCTTTCCATTGCCTTACAGATAAAGCTTGAGTCTATAATTATCTGTCTCTGTTGATGCTCCATCTTGGTACAAGGGGCTGACTGATGCTGTCCTCCTTTCATTTGGCATGAAGCCTGTTTTGAGGCTGATATTGAATAAACTCTGTAGGTGATGTGACAAATCATGTTTCACACTGACCAGTAGGCAGCCTGGTGTGTTATCTCAACCCATACAAGTAGTGTTTTTGACATTGGATAGCACCTTAAGGACTTGTTCTTAGGAGATATGAGTGAAACACATGTAGGCATGTTATCTGGGAATATAGGAGTGGACAGGGGAATGAGGTATGAACTAAACTTTCCACTAGTAGACAAGCTATGTCCTCTGTGTCTGAGCATGTGATATCCTTTACTATTAGCACTGCACACTGCTGGGATTGTTTCTGAGATTTTTAACACATTAAATAAGTCTTTGTGGTTATCCTTCATCTAAGTGGCTATTTTTACCTTATATCTAACTTTAAATGATTTGATCAGGATCTGGAGTGCCTTGTTAAGTTTAGCAAGAGCATTAGTGGCAACTTGTGAGTTGAATTTAGTTTTGCATGCAATGATTTTTTCTCTTATACACCCTGTTTATATTAGAGTTTCACCACAGTGGTTCCTTTTTTAAATTTGGTGTTGCATTTACTATTGAAGGGGACAGGTGCATCTATGCACCTAGTTACATGTGCATAGAATTCGGCAGTAAAGGATTCTGCATAAGCCATGTGGTCATCAAGATGGAAGGGGCTTGACTTTAGCCAGGTCATCACTCAGTGTTAGTTTATGAACCTTGGCGCAATCTCTGAATACCAAGGCATTAGAAGATGTGTCAGGCTTCAGTCTTAAGGTAGGTGTGGCTGATCTGTGCTCCAGGTTGACCAGGGAGGAATTTACAATTGGTGGGGAGCAAAGCTGCCACATATTGGTAAGGAACAAGTGCAGGATTTTATCTTCCCTGGGTGGGTTGAGGACTAACTGGTCTATAGTTATTGATGATGTCAAGAAATTTCTGGGCATACATGTTTGAAGATGTCTTAAGTATCACAGTTAATGGAGAGGTTGTTGAAGTCTCCTAAGAGAATAGTGTTTGCCTTAATGCATAGTGATTACATATAATTTATTTATTTATTTATTGACATTTGTTGACCAGGAAAGTCCACTTGGCCAAAAAAGTCCCATTTTCAGTGGAGGCTTGGGGAGAAAAGCTCCACAAAATTACAGACAATTTTAAATTATGTTTATACAGTACAAAGATGTGAAAAAGAAAAAACCTTCAGCAATTAGAGACATTTTTAAATTTAAGATTAGACATTATCAATTGTAGCAGAGTTACAAATAAGGTTGACATGCATCAAGTAGGACTATTTTGGTTAAGTAGGAGGTATGGACTGAATAGCATCATATTGTCAGGCACTAACCGCTCATGCATGTGAGTCCTTTTTGAAATTTTATTCCAACAGTGTGCCGTGATGGCACTATGTAGGTAGATGACAAACAGTGCAAGAGATTTCCATACCTAAAACAAAGTTTTGGTCAGTGTGGGTTCTAGTTACAGGCAAGGCACTCACATTTTCTCTTCAAACTTGTGAGCTTCTTAAATGCACAGCCACTTCTTGACATCATGACTGCACATGTTGTTGTTGTAACGTATGAATGGTTTTCAACTGTCTGACACATGCACAGTTCAGTTCTGAGCTTCAGTCACTGTTTGTGTGGAGTCTTCATGTTCTGTATGCATCTGCATAGGTTTTCTCTGCGTCTTCACTTTTTCTCCCCCATATATAAACATGCTGGTTAATTGGCTACTCCAAAATTGTTCATGTATTCTGCATTTACTATTGTAAGTGGCGCCCAGATCTTGACTGAAATGGGTTCAAGAAAGATCAGTTCACATAGTGGTTAAAGAAATTAAAAAAAATGTCAGGCTCTGTGATTAAAACATTACCTATTATATCTGCTGTTTGATATGATGATATGTAATGTAGTACAATACAAAGTACTGGTATGAATCACCTTTGCAAAAAATGGGAACATATTAGTAGGCAGATGCTACAGAAATGCTATCTGACCACAGCATTCAGGGAAATGTATCTATATCTGAAAGATATATTTGTGGACAGAGGAAGTAGCATTCCGTACAGGAACAAAACTAAATTCAAACTCTTCTGGTCGGACCTGTTGCCTTAGTGCTTCATTCATAGCAGGAAGGTATTATTAGGTAAGTGCAATCAATTTCTTCATTCGGATAACTATTTTAGCATAACTTTCAGGAATGTGGCTGTGAATGTGATTCATTTGGACTACAGCAACCAAGGAGTTTGGCACTCTCAGACTCTAATCAAAAAGCTTGTAATCAGTAAAGTGGTAGAGTACATAAAATACTTTCCAGCTAACAGGATACTGAAGCTAGAATGTCAGACTACATAACAAAAGGGATGCTACTACAGGTCTAGTGTGGGGATAACTATTAGAGCAAGTCTCTGGCTTCAATGTGTTATTGCAGATGGGTTGAAAGTGAAAGTATTCTGCCCCAGGTGCAAAGATGTGCAAACCTAGTGATGAAAAGAGTGGGGTTACTGTAGTAGAAAAGAAATAAGGAGGGACTTTGTAAGACTGGAAGACTGAACAAAGTAATGCCTGATTAAAATTTACTGCAAATTATAAAATTGTATGAAATAAAAAAAAAACCTGCCAAGTGTATACAGTGAAGAGGGTACTAACAGAATCCTTAACTTAAACATAATTTTGGTTGTCATAGCAGACGAGTAAAGCAGGAAATAGAGCAAATAATGGAGTACAATATGCTAGAAGGTCCTGAAGTGTACAACAAGAGAAGTATTGCCATAAGTGTTTAATGCATTTGTTAGGGCTCTAGTACTTTTTTATCTGAAGCCACATAGTCTCTGTATTCATTAGATTTGCTTATTTTCAGGTTTATTTTGCTTGTCTTTCCTTGTGTTTAATAAATTTATAAATAAATGTATGCTTTTTTTTTGGCTTGGAGGGACACTGCTTTATTCAGTGTTCTTGTCTATATTAAACACGTTGAGAAAACATTATGGACATTAAATTCATGAGGAAGTCAACCTTAACAAAAGAGTTGTCATTAATAGAGCTAACTAGGCAAGAATATCTGGCCTGAAGGTTCTGACTTGATTACTTAAAACAAGACGTTTGCAGTGATGCACTTAGTATGATAAAAAAACCTTGAAGACAAACATGTCATTTTATTTTGTACCACAGTAAGATGCTTTAACATTATTTAAATTGTTGCTTGTGGCAAATTTTAATGAACTTTATTTGCAGTAAATTTATATTTAGTATTAGCAATTTACATAAAAATGCATGTAAAAATGAGAAAATGCTATTAAGTTTGGTAGAGACCATCAAAATATAATTCTGGAAGGAGATTTTTTAATATGCTCTTACAATGTTTCTATCATAATGAATTCTAGACAAGCTTAAGAGAGGTACATAAAAAAAAAAAAAAAAATGAATTTCTGCTGCTATAAAGTTGATGAGTTTTACTTTTTGTTAGTGACCCATTATATGATACATAAAGCAGATATTTCTTTTGATCCCTAGGCCTATTAGCCTCTGAATTCCCCAGCTGCCTTCACCATCTCCTCTAAAGATCCATTTAATCACCACACCACACTCAATGCAGGCTCATTTTTAATCAGTGTCATCACTACTTTCGCCATTTACATTCTATCACTCTTTATATTAAAATGTCACTTTTAATACAAACTGTGCAGTTCTCTACAAACTGTTGCTTATAATTAATTATATATATTGTGCTAGAATGTACTTTACCTGTGAAACATTCTTTCTTACTTGTTTATGAATAGATATTCACAAGTTCGTAGGTACTTACTAGGCTATTGATCTGTAAGGAGCTTAAGAAGTCTAAACCTGCATTCCCATAGTAATTATTAGTCCTTATTTTTGCATATAAATAAACCAATAGGTGGGCTTTACAAGGATATGTTGGGGCAGTTGCATTTTTCCCCTATCCATGAGGAATAGGGGTACTAATCTGGAGTGAATTTATGGTTATCCATCTATTCATCAAAATTATGTTTGACTAGAGTGAGGGAAGTACTTTTCCTTATGGGGAGTGGAAGATGATTCCATAGAAAAGGTATATATACCTATCCCTCCAGCATGTTCTACTAATTCTGCAAATAAATTAGGTTGATTGAGCAGGTTTTATGACACCATTGAATTTGCAAATGTGTAATACGTTTGGCAAAATAGGGTCTGTTGAGGCAAGGCAGAGGTCACCTGTCAATAACCTGTATGATACAAAAAAGGGAGACAAGGCTTAAATTTTGACACCAACTATTTGTTTGGTGCAGGCTCTCCTGTAGGATCCTGGTGTCCTCTGGGGAGTTTATGATAGCACCAAGTTTGCAGTAATTTACAAACTTGGACAGCCACAAACCTTTACCATTAGCTTTTTTTCCTCTAAGAAATAAATACTAAAGAGCAGTGGCCCAAGGACTGAACCCTAGGGCACCATACTAGTGGCAGGTCTTTTAGAGGTGGTAGAGCTATCCATACTTATTTCCTGGGTTCTGTTTGTAAGCCAGTTTTGCTATCCAGTGAGTTACATAGGGGTTAACATTTAGCTTGGAGAATTCATCTATGATGCCTAAATGTGGTAGGGTGTTGAATACCTTTGCGAGGTCCGGATATGCAGTGTGCACTGATTTTCCCACATCCATTGCCTCTGTGACTTTTTCAAAGAAATCAACTAGCTTAAGTAGGCAGGACCTGCCCCTGACAAATCTGAACTGATTTGGGTCTGGTCTGTAGGTTACCTATATCCCTATTTAATAGTTCCATAATTATCATTTTCATAGACTTACAGATGAGGCTAGTCAGGATTATGGATTGGTAATTAACCAGTTCTGTTGAAGTGCCACCTTTGTGCAAGGGAGTGCCTGGTGCTGTCCTCAATCCATCAAGCACAAAATTGTTTTGAAGTTAATATTGAATAGCCTCCATTGGGAGTCTTACAAGTCATGTTTCAAGCTAACTAGTAGAGAGCCTGGTATATTATCTGGCCCCATAGGTGTAGTGTTCTTGGCCTTAGAGAGTGTCTTGACAGTTTGATCTTGGGAGATTTAATGGGTGGTGTAGATGTGGGTATTTGAGCTAAGAATATTAGAGGGGAGAGGGGGGTAAAGTTAGAGCTGAATTTATCGGCCAGTAGATTGACTACGTAAAATGTGTGCATGCAATGTGTATGTGCATTTGTGTGTGTGTGTGTGTGTGTGTGTGTGTGTGTGTGTGTGTGTGTGTGTGTGTGTGTGTGTGTGTGTCTGACTTTATCTGTTTCCTTATTAATATGCAAACATTGATTTCACAAGATTTTTTTTTAAGGACAAGGCAGTATATTACTTGATGTGTGCTAGGATGGCTTTCTTACATGCTGTGTTTATAGTACACTATATCTGCAAAGTAGCATGCATGTCACCTGTATTTGTTGCATACTGTAATTAGAATATGGCCTTTTAAAAATAATAAAAACTGATTGGTTACACAAGACAAAAAAACAGTAAGTTGATAATATTGCTAAATAAGACCAAAAAGACTTTACAAAATAGATTCACTCAGCAAATAATGCCATGTGTACTGCCACATGCATACTAACAAGGAGTGACCACACAGATGGTGCCAGCTGTTATGTAAAGTTCAGATATACATAAGCTCACACCCACATATTTCTATATCATATTTTGCATGCCATACACCAGAATTCTTCACCTTACAGTCATCTTATTTCCTGAGTTACTGCTTAAGCACCAACATTTATTTTATTTTGCAGTGGCAGTTGTGTCATGTGACACTGATTTGGACAAAAGCACATTCTATTCAAGTCCTGGTTTGTATAAGACTAAATTACTCACAAAGCAGAAATACTTTATGTAGAGAAATATCATAATTTTTAATTAAATCTATTTTTTGGGGAGGAGTCTTATTTTACAGCAGAAGGATAGAGCGTGTCCAACATTTGTTGGTACAAAATGATATCTGGCAAATGTTTACCTTTCAAGGGGACTTTTTTCCATAGATGGCCAGTAGTTTAGTGTAAAGGTGATGAATGGATGTTTTTTGTATTAGTTCTGGGCAAAGCTTGTATAGATTTGAAAAGTGACATTAATTAATTTTTTCTATGTTTTCTATTATGCTTTATGATTACAAAGACATTTTTCCCCGATTAATCTGGGCTTCTTTCTTCTTCACATTAGTGGATTTTCATGTTACAATAATATGAAAATTGCATAAGGGATTCAAGAAGGTAATGCTTCATGTACACCTCCATGTACATGTTGCAGTAACTTTTCCCAGTTCATCAACTACCCTATCACTGTGTTGCACTGTCCTCTACCATGTAGGGCTGGCCCTGTGGCAGTATTGAATGCTTATAAGGCACAGCAAGGGAGAGGCATATGCTAGTTAGCCATTTCTTCTTCCCCAGAACTGCCTCCAGGAAGGCATCTACATGACTGAGCAACTCAAGGAATTTTTAAACCTCTTCACTATTGCCCCTGAAAAATTATCTTGAATTTTACTCATCAAATTAATTATACTACTCAATTGCTTTTATTAATATCTGTTACACTGCCAATATACTATGTATTGTTATAAGACTTGCCTGGCTTGTGCTAAAGGCCCTTCTGCCACAAAGTTTCAATTCAGAGATATGTTAACCATGATGAGGTTAGACCTAATTCTCAGCTAATTTGCAATGTCTCTGAATTGGATTTACTACCAGAACATTGAGATCATTGCTGACAAGCCAAAAGGCCATGTTCACCTGCTGCCATTTATATGGTTCGGTGATTGGTGAGGTGGACCACTAGAACCAGAGAATACGTAAAGCAAGTGCGATAATGGTACTGACAGTTCAGTGGGGATTGTAATGCATGCTTACATATGAACTTAAAAGCACATGATAAACTCACACAATATATTCTGGATTAATGTCTCAAATTTGTATTAAAATCTGAAAAACAGTGGTGTGTTTATACAGATGATGTGATGGACAGATGGACCAAAATATATATATATATATGAAGAGATTAGCCCCATCTATGCTCAATCTGTTTTTACAGTTCACATTTTACATATATTTATAAAACTTTATTATATATGCCCTCTACATTATTTATGTGAATATATATTTTTATGTATATATTTCTGTACTTTGCTTTTATCCATATATATCCACACATTTCATTTAGTTCATAGAGTATGCTCAGTCCTTTTCATGATCCTAACGTTTGTGATGTAAAAATGTAATACTCTTCATATATTTCTTTTGGTCCATCTGTCCATCACATCATCTGTATAAACACACCACTGTTTTTCAGATTTTAATACAAATTTTGGACATTAATCTAGAATATATTGTGTGAGTATATCATGTGCTTTTTAAGTTCATATATAAGCATGCATTTTTAGTATTTTGTAAGAACATCTAAGTTTATTTAATTGTATTTATATATTTATATTAAAAGTTGTTCTATATATAATCATCATCTGTATTTATATATATCCTATGTATCTTTTAAATTATATATTTTAAAGAACTTTTTATATTATCCAAATATGTATGTACCTTTAAGGAAGGATGATCTAGCTTAACTTAATTAACTGATTGACTACAACAGGAGTATTTAAATGGAACTGCTAGGCCTTTCTGTAAATATGTCTGAGGAAGCAGTGGGATATACTGTGAAAGAGCTTACATTTTTCTTGTGTTTTATTCAGTACTTTGTCGAATAAAAGGACTTGTTATTCAAGCAGTTTTTGCAGTGCTGTTGTTTTGCCACACACATTTCTGTTGGATTTTATCTGTATTTATTTGGGTGTGTCAAGCATTAATCCAGTTTCACCGGTGAGTTGTTTTTCTGTTTGAGAGTTTTTGCTATATTGACATTTATACCAGTTACTGGAGCTATGGCAGAAGAGCAACGAGACATAGAACTGGATCATATTTCACAAAATCATACTCAGAATACTAATGCATCAACCAGGGACAGGTTGCAACAGTCTCTGAATAGAGCTAGCAACCCCCTGTTGCAGGAGAATATTTATATCACTGGTAATGCTGATAGTGAGGTTGGCAATGACTTGGAAACCTTAAGAAACAAAATAAATCATTTTGAGGACTGTTTGTTTAAACTCAATAAACTACAGCTGCAACACTTCTATTTTGAAGCCTGTTTGACCTTAAAAATTATTCAGAGAGGGCTACGCATTTTAAAGATGCCCACTTATGGGAGCATGCACCCTGGTCTTCTTGCTGAATGGCAGAAGTTGAATAATAAACTGAGCTACAATTACATGAAACTCACGATAAACTTTTTCAAGGCAGAAGAGCAGCAACTCTTGGACACTTTACTTAAGTTACAAACAGATCTATACTCAGAATTTCCTGAGGCCCTTATAGACATCAAAATAGGAAACATTATGGACTCTCTGACAATATTTGAAAGGAAAGCCCTACATAACAAATTGCACAAGCTAGAAAGGGATAGAAGAGATTTCCTCAATGGCCATGTTTTTGCATGGCCAAGAAAGGCCAATCAGGGAACAGCACTGGGGCAGATGCCCACAACTAGGATCAACGAATGACAAAGGGAGTTGCTTCCTCACCTACATATGGCTTCAGGAAGTACTTTAATTTCCAATGAAGCAGTGAGAGACGGAGACACGTCATACTCACCGAGAAACAATGGTACAGCACAAATGGATGCCTTAAATCTGTCTTCAGAGGATTTGTTGGGAGCTAGGCAGAAAACATTGCAAAGGAACCTCCCACCAACTCAACAAAACAATTCCACGTCAAAGAGCATGAGTACTGCAGTACTTGTTTCAGACAGAAAGAAACAGGTAGAACTGAGTTACCCTTTACCCATAGACATGGGAGGAATCAACAGCAAGGACAAGTCTCGAAGCATAACGATGCTAAAAAGAAAGTACAATTCGAACAACAGCGACACAATGAACACTATAAAGAAAATGTGGTTCACAACCTAAATCAATAATATAGAACATTTCCACAATAGAATTAGGTCAAGATGAACTGCAAGTCCTGGAAAAGGGTTTGTCTTTCATATAGTCACGAGCAACAGAGGTAACAGACTACATTTTGGATTTAAAATGTTATATGAGGACTGTTATGTTAAAATGAATGTACAGCAGTAATGACGTTACAGCTAATTCTGCAAATAATTATAAGTTTAGCAAACCTAGCAGCTTTGTACCACTTAATCATCCAGTTTTTAATGTTTTTGAGAAATTGTGCAACAGAAGATTTATATGAAGCCTTTTACAAAGATTCCACAAAAAGCACACATAAAAAGCATTTTTTTTTAATTTAAATTATAAAGAAAGGGCAGCCTTGACAGCACTGCAGGAGAACAGTGATATATGTATTTGTCCTGCCGACAAAGGCGGGCCCATAGTTGTCATGGACAGAAAGTACTATTTTGATAAAATGAAGGATATGTCAAATGATGAAAGTACATAAGAATCCCCTAGACCCACCTATGAGATCTATAGTCTCTGGAAAAGGATGGTGCACGGAACCAATTTCAATATATTTGGAAAAAATATTGAAACCTTATGTTGAAGAAAACCACATTTTAAGGGACTCTGCATAGTTTTTGCTAGAGTTATACCAGTTTTATCATGGTAAACCTAGATGTGCAGTCACTATTTACTGTTATTCCCAATCATACAGGTGTAGAAATGTTACAGAGTTATTTGAGGAAACATACATCATACATCACTCAATGCAGCTAAAAGAGATATGGAGATCATTCTGGAGAATAATGTATTTATATTTGACAACCAGTTATATCTCCAAACACATGGAGTAGCCATGGGCACCCCATGTGCAAATAGTTATGCTAACATAGTGATGGCAGTATGGGAAGAAGATTTTATAGTAAATGGTGACTTTAGAATGTATGTAAAATTTTACAGACAATTTGTAGATGACTTCTTCTTTATTTGGGAGGGCTCTCATGAAAAACTTTTACAGTGTGTTGAATATCTCAGTCATACATCTGATTTTCTAAAATTCATAATGAAACACTCTACAAAAACCATAGACTTCCTGGATGTGATCATTAGTATTATAGACGAAGGAAAGGTAACCACAGAAATTCATAGAAAGAAATGCTATAAGAACACATATTTACATGGAACAAGTATGCATCCACAGCATATATTTGATAATACTGTAAAAGGACAAGGGATGCAGTTGCCTAGATTATGTGCACAACAAAGTAATTTTGAGGAAGAAATGTTACTTTTAGAAGAAAGATTTACTGAGTGAGGTTACCATGTAGACAGGGTCAACACAGTATTAAATCATGTAAGGGATAATAGAACCACAAAAGGAAGACCATATTTCTCCCGAATGATGTGGGGGGGGTTACAGACAGCATGACTCCCAAGAAAATAGTAAAAACAGTAAGGCAAGACAGAGAATGCCAGTAAAAATATGCTAGTAACATACAGACAGCCACGAATATTTTCAAAAAACATTGGCCTATTCTGGCAGCAGACCCAGAAATCAGGGAAGTTGTGGGTACTCAGCCATCTTTTACCTTTAAGAATATGACAAACATAAAAAGGATTCTTTGCTACCCAAATACTTTGAAGAAAGAACCTAGTAAAGGGGTAAAAATATGTAACAGTTGCAATTTTTGCAAATTTATTGATGTATCTACTCATTTTTTTCACCCGGATGTAAAGAGAACATTTTGGTTTCATGCTGAAGGGACCTGTGACATGGAACATTTGGTATATCTAGCTTACTGTTTGACCTGCATGGCCTACTAGTAAGAAAAACAGACAGAAAGTTCAAGTTTAGAATAAGAGAGCATTTGTATGACATACAGAAACAGCTTCCAACCAATGCTCTAGCCAGACATGTCATAAATACCTCAGTACAGCACACTTCTACATTTCATATGACAGAGAAAAATAAGATTACTAACAGGTTAGGAGACATTAGAAATAGGACTGAAGTCAATGAGACTCGATGGATACTAAGATTAAGAGCAGATGTGGGCAGTGGACTTAATGACAGGGTCCCTATGAGGCCCATTTTACAAGATAGACCACTTAGAAAATAGCCCCATCTATGCTCAATCTGTTTTTACAGTTCACATTTTACATATATTTATAAAACGTTGTTATATATATGCCCTCTACATTTTTTATGGGTATCTATATTGTTATGTATATATTTCTGAACTTTGCTTTTATCCATATATATCAACACATTTCATTCGGTTCATGGAGTATGTTCAGTCCATATATATATATTCTTTTGGTCCATCTGTCCATCACATCATCTGTATAAACACACCACTGTTTTTCATATTTTAATACAAATTTTATACATTAATCGAGAATATATTGTGTGAGTATATCATGTGCTTTTTAAGTTCATAGGTAAGCATGCATTTTTAGTATTTTGTAAGAACATCTTTATTTATATATATCCTATGTATCTTTTAAATTATATATTTTAAAGTACTTTCATGTTTTAAAGCGCTTTTTATATTATCCAAAAGTGTTTTTATGTATGTACCTTTAAGGAAGGAGGAAGAGGTCAATTCGTCATTGGTCAGATCCGACCACAAGCTAATCACCCTAGACATCCACATCCCGCCCCCACCCCTATTAGGGAAACCACCGTAAAAAATTCTCCAAAGCCAACTTCACACTTCTTAAGACAGAAGTGGCAAACTTCATGACACCCATGCAGACAGACAATAGAGGTACAACTGCTGAATCCTACACAAGTGCACTTTATAAGCACTTACAGGAGTGCATGGATCGTGCTATCCCTAACAGAACCAAGATGCTATCCTCCAAAAAAAAGGAAGCCAATCTGGTGGTCCCCTGCCATAAACAAACTCTACAACAGAAGAAAGAAACTGTTGCAAAAAAAGAGTAAAATCCCATGATTGGAGGAACTCCCTGGTCAGCCTCAGTAAGAAACTAAGATCCCTCATAAAATCCTCCAAAGCTAGTTACAAAAACAAAATCACTACTGATTCTAAAGGCAACCACAAAGCATTCTATAGCTATATCAAGAATCTCAATGGCAACATTCAGATCTGCTCTGAGTTACAGCACAATGGCACTAAATATACAGAACCAACTGATATTGCCAACATCCTGGCAGATAGGCTCAGTGCTAACTTTACCCCCCTCTCACCCCCTAGAGGGCCCATCTCTATACGGGAAGAATGCAAAGTTTCTGTAATCACGACTACACAGGTAAAAACCACACTCTCCAAAGCCAAGAGCACAGCATCCATGGGACCTGACAACATCCCAGGCTGCATTCTACAAGAACTGTAGTATGAAATGGCACCCCACCTAAGCACCATGTTCAATCATAGCTTCATCTCAGGCTTTGTGCCCACTGAATGGCACACACTGATGGTTATCCCACTCCACAAAGGGGGAGCCACCACGAACCCTTGGGAACTACTGCCCCATTAGCCTAATGAGCCTGGTCGGCAAGGCCATGGAATGTATAATCATGGATCCTATAAGCAAAGACATTGGTACTCTCCAAACTCTGGACCCCACCCAGTTTGGGTTTGTAAAAGAAGATCATGTCTCCTAAACCTGATAGACTTCTTTGAAGCTGTCAAAAAAGCCATAGGGTAAGGTGGTTCACACAGCCTGTCCAGATCTCGCCAAGGCTTTTGACACCATCTCGCACTCTGGAATTATAGATAAACTCACTAAACTAGGTATAAATCCCTATGTTACAAGATGGGTTGCCAACTGGCTCACTGACAGAATCCATACTGTGAAAGTAGCAGACTCCAAATCCGACTTCAGACCAGTGACAAGCAGAGTACCACAGGGTTCAGTCCAGGGTCCTCTCCTGTTTGTTATCTACTTTTCTGAAGTACAGGCTAACACAGAAGGTCTTTGGCTAATGCAGTTTGCAGATGACTGCAAACTAAGAGCCATAATTGAAACTCCTAACGATGTAGACATCCTACAAAAGGGCCTCACAGAGACAGATGTCTGGTGTCAAAGCCATGACCTCAAGCTCAATGCCAAAAAGTGCATTGTCATCCCCTTTAGTAAAAACTCTGCACCCATGAGCTACTACATAGGGGGTAGTCTACTTAACACTGAAAGTGTGCTAAGAGACCTTGGGACACAGGTGGACATTAGTCTCTCCTTTGAAAATCACATCGCCACAGTAGTCAGGAAATCCGTTTATGTGGCACACCTCATCACAAAAGGTTTCTCCTCCAGGAAAAAAAGAGGTCATTGTTCCCCTCTATTCATCACTTATTAGACCCATTATAGAGTACAATGCCCCTTTTGGTATGTACCTCACAAGACATCTACAACAACTGGAAAGGCTGCAGAAATACCTCATAAAGAGGATTACCGGCCTCAAGCAGAATGCCCTACGCAGACCGCCTCAATAAACTCCAGCTTTACTCGG
This sequence comes from Protopterus annectens, assembly GCF_019279795.1. Classification (NCBI taxonomy): domain Eukaryota; kingdom Metazoa; phylum Chordata; order Ceratodontiformes; family Protopteridae; genus Protopterus; species Protopterus annectens. The sequence continues at coordinate 1,419,578,590 of NC_056725.1, forward strand.
TCGCATATCGCCTATTCAGAGGTGATCTCTGCCTAACATACAAAGCTATGTTAAACCCAAAGCTGTTGGACATGCTCCACTTAAAGAAATCCCAATCCCTCCAAGCAACACACTCTAGGGACCTAAACCTTGTCACCACAATAAACAGAACATGCTGGAGGGATAGATTCATGTCCCAGAAACTTCCCATACTCTGGAACAAACTACCTATCTATATCAAACAAAGCTCCTCATTAGCACTCTTCAAGAAAAATCTTGATGATTGGATGGGAAATAGGAAATTAACCCCGGGGATCACTTCTGTGGCTCTGCTCGACAGGGGCACGGGATAATAATTTTCTTGGTTGGCGAAAGCCAGGGTACTTTTTTGGCTAGGCTTATATAAGCCCTAGGGCCAATAGCCTAGTACCTACCTATGAACCTATGAACCTATGATCTAGCTTAAGTTAATTAACTGATTGACTACAACAGGAGCATTTAAATGGAACTGCTAGGTCTTTCTGTAAATACGTCTGAGGAAGCAGTGGGATACACTGTGAAAGCACTTACGTTTTTCTTATGTTTTATTCAGTACTTTTTTGAATAAAAGGACTTCTTATTCAAGCAGTTTTTGCAGTGCCGTTGTTTTGCCACACACCTTTCTGTTAGATTTTATCTGTATTTACTTGAGTGCGGCAAGCATTAATCCAGTTTCACTGGTGAGTTGCTGTTCTGTTTGACAGTCACTAATTAGCCTTGATGAAATGGTGTGCTGCAAAATTATGACATGGCCAGGCAAGCTTTCAGAAACAGTGTGGTCTTGCTTGAAATGAAGAGAAAAAATTTCATCTTTAACTCATTCCCTCCAGTACAACCCTTTTGAGTTGTTGTGTCTTTCAGCTTATCCCGGTTAGGGGTCACCACAGCGGAACTCCGGTCTGCTAATGTTTGATAGTGGATTTTTACGTGCCAAGTTACCAGTCCTGATGCACAACCTTCAACGAAGGCACGCTCATTCATGCATGCCTCCACACAGAAGACGCTCTAGCTGAGAATTGAACGGGACAACGTCTTGCTGTGAGGTGACAACGCTACCGCAGCACCACTACCGCGTACAACCCTTTTGAGTGTGTACCTTTAACTCCTAGTGGGTGTAGCCTGAGCCTTTAAAAATTAAATTATCACCTTATAATTCTAACAAATACTCATTGACAGAGGTTAGATATCAATACAATTGTGTTTGCCATCATGTCTGCTTCAAGATAAAAATTCTGATACCTTGTATGTAGCATGATTTTTGAACTATTAATGCAAGTATGAACTAGTAATATTTGACGCCTAGAGGAGCAGTAGGAGGTAACTGCAGATGCACCTGGAGGCATCACTCAGATGTAGTGAGTTAAGAAAGTGGCAGATTGTGACCTTTAACCTCATGATATCTGTTTATGACCTCTGTGTTCTCTACACCCCAACCAACAGTTTCATAAACCTGGTACCTGTAACTCATGCATTTGTTTTTCAGCATCTTGGTGTGATTGGTTGTTTTAATCAAGTTAAGTTTTTAAATTGTGTATTTAATAAAATCCTGCTTTTATGTATGCACCTCTTGCCAAAATGCACATTCACATGAAAGTTTCTAGTTTTGTCTGAACACAACACAGCTCTTGGTTTATTATTGATTTGTTCACTGTTTTTTATGCTTATTCATAGCAGTGACTAGTTATGCACATTCAACCCACAAACTACTGTGCACCAATATAAATATAAGATGGATTTTATACAATACAACAGAAATTGTGAAAGCACTGGACAATGACTTTGAAGTCTAACAGTTTTGTACACTGCAAAAGGTCCCAAAGAAAATCAGTGGAGTAAGATTCGTTTTCACAAGCTTTACAAATACTTTGACAGCTTCTGAAATGAAAATTAGTAGCTGCCATAGGAAGTCATGTGGTTTAGTTAAGTCGACCTTCTAACAGATTAAGTCTTCATAAATTAACCCTAATGGCCAAACTGGAGATTTCTGATGCATCATTTCATCACAGCAGTAGTTCCTCTCTTTGGTTTACCATGCCAAATGTTTTTGCCATTCATTCATTCATTAATTTGTTCGTTCATTCATTCATGCATTCATTCATTTCAGTGGAATAGAATTTTTTCTTCAAGCCCTTTTTTGACAGATGGGGCTCAGACACTGGCAGACTATTTATCATGACATCTTAACAAGCATTTTACTGTATGGTGGAACTGTGGTATGCTAGTTTATACACAGTTCAGTTACAGAGTACCAAAGGTATTAATCTGAAGCAAAATGTTGCTGCTATAATGTGTGGGCTTTTGTGTATGTATGTATGTTTGTGTGTGTGTGTGTGTGTGTGTGTGTGTGTGTGTGTGTGTGTGTGTGTGTGTGTGTGTGTGTGTGTGTGTGTGTGTGTGTGTGTGTGTGTGTGATATTCAGTGGTGGCTAGTATCTTCAAAGTAAGGTGGGCATGAGTGAGACCAACTAGACAGGGTGCAGCTATATTACAGAAGGTCAGTGTTCATTCCCTGTGAGCAAACTTCAATGAACTCATTCACTTTCATTCATTTACTGTCTCTAGGTAAAATTCATTACAGTCATTGTACTGATGACAGTAATGAACATCCCAGCCTTAGGTGAAAGAGTACCCTAGACATAGGACTCCATTGACCCCCCTGTTGCACATTAGTCTCCCCTGCACTTCCCTACTGACCCTGCCATATTTCCCCCTCATCCTGATCTAGCCCATGCCATCCAGATGACAGATTACTTTGTTCTTATTTTTTTCTCACTTGGTCTTACATTTTAGATTCATCCTCATGTTTTTAACATACCCAAACTGGCCAAGATTCTACTGTAATACATCTGGAGAAAATTACTGAATTAAGCTGGGTGTTTAGGAGATGCTATGTGTATCTTAGATAATTTTTACAACTTTTTACTCTAATGATGGTCTGAACCAAAAAAAATATGAGTATGGAAAAAAATCAATCTTATTTTTTTCTTTCAAGGAAAAATGAGTTGTGATTAAAGCTTAATGTTCAAAGCTAACAAAATTTAATTCAATTGAAAAGACAATGTAAGGATATATAACTCATATCTGGGAAAAGTGTCTGCTTTCCTGCCCCTCCAGAAAGAAGGCTGGTAACTTCTGCACACCGACTGGTGCTAAATTGGGATAAAAGTGAAAGCCACATATTGCACAGTTGGGGGTCTAGAGAGAAGAAGAAACCAAAGCTCATGGATAAAACTCACACAGAAACAGGAAGTAAAAATGCAGACTCCACAAAGATGGATTCACAGCCTGAAACTCAACCAGATTACCAAGCACTGCTAGATGGCAACACTACTCAAGGTGGCGCTCTGCAAATAATCAATTGTTATCACACAAATCCTACCCAGACTGCCATGACAGATATGTTTTGAGTACAGTGCTTATGTTTTTCTGTAATGGAAAATAGAAAAAAAAAAAAAATGTAGCCAATCTGCTAATTTTAGATACTCTGCTGTCCTGCCCCCCCACCCCCCACCCCCCCCCCACACACACACACACAGATATTTGGTCGGGTTCATCAAAGACAATTCCCATAATTATCAATTGCAGACACCTCATTGACTGTGCATACCTCAGAAATCTGATTTTCTTAAATTTCCACAGCAAAGTACTCCATCCACAAATGTACAATGCTTCTGCAACGGCAAAATCATGATCGCTTAATCTGAAGAAATGGCAATAGTGTCAATCACCTTCATCCAGAGGCAACCCCTGTACCTTGCAATTAAAGCCAACTTTATTGACTGCATATATGTGAGACATCAGAATGTAATAAAATAAAAATAGTTACACACACCCACACACTCATATGTGCGCGTATACACACACACACACATACACACACACACACACACACACACACACACACACACACACACACACACACACACACACACACACACACACACACACACACACACACACACACATGGACTACATGCACGCACACGCTTGATAGATGTGACCATCAGTTACTTGCATGATTGTGACTGTATACCTCAGCTCTTTGATTGTGATGAAATAAATGAATAAATGCATAAATAACTGTCACACAGGAAGTTATCCTCTTAGCTCACTACTCTCAGAAAACAGTGTGCAACCCACTGAAACCTCCAGTACCTCTCAATATCTTAGCTCAAGAATCAAGGAGAAAGTTAAACAAACGGGTGGCACAGGACCAAAATCAGGTACAGTTATTACTAAAGTTGTTAGAATAAATTGTTTTGCATGATTAGTTCACTTATTCTTACCAGGCTGTTATAGGCTCATAGCCTAGTACTAGGTTAGCTACCCTTGCGGGCCATTTTAAGTTTAACCAAGTTCCCCTTTAAAGGTGAAATTCCAACCCTGTGTCTTGTGTCAGGGAGGACATTTTGCCAAGCCCCAACCGCTTGAGTTCTTGTGGTGATCTTAAGATGGCTAACATTCCCATGATAGTATTTTAGCTCTTACATTTTGCATTCAAATAACTCATAGGGAGGCAGGCATAGCAAAGATATACTGGGACATTTATTACTTGCCCCTTTTCATGGGGACATGGGTGCTAAACTGGCAATGAATTTGTGGCTTCCCATCCATTCATCCAAATTACATTTGCACAGAGTAAGAGAAGTACCTTGCTTTATGTAGAGGGGAAGACAGTTCAATAGAAGAGGTATTGCCTATGATGCAAGTGTATCCTTCAAATGTGTTCTGCTTATGTTGTAAAACAGAGTTATAGCTCTTGAGTAGGTGTTCATGCTACCATTAAACTTGTGAATTTGTAATAGGTCAGACAGGACATTGTCATTGAAGGCTCTATATGTGAGACAGAGATTGCTTCTTTGTACCCTTTTTGACACCAAGAAGAGGAATAAAGTTATGAGGCAGCCTGTATAGTTTTAATGATTCAGACCCTTGATTATTTTTAGTGAGAAATGTTTATGGTTGCACCAGTTGTGACAATTGTTTGGAGAGGTACATACAGAATGGGACATTACATTCAATGATCGGTAACATGAGAGGTGAGTACAGTGGAATGATTACATCCCTAGACCTGGACAACATACCTTTAGATACAAGCTGTGTGATGAAGAAGGACTTCCTTCCAATAGTGGATACATGGTGATCAAAGGACAGTTCTTTGTCATCCTAGGTTCCCAGCTCCCTGATTACTGGGTCAGCTTTTCAGGGTTGTATTGTCAATAAGATAGTTATAAGGGAAGTCATGTTTGCCAAAGGATACAACTAGATATTTCTTGGCATTTAGTTTTAGTCCATGGTTTTGACACCAGCTATTTGTTTGGAAAAGGCCCTTTTGGAAGATTTTGGTGTTCTTGTTCTCTGGGGAGTTTATCATTGCTCCAAGTTTACAGTCATCTGCAAACTTAGTCAGCCATAAACCTTTAATATTTGCTTCAATGTCTGTGAAGTAAATGTCAAACAGGAGTCACCCAAGGACTAAACCTTAGGTACACAACAAGTGGCAGGTTTTTTAGAGGTGCTAGAGCCACCCTCCTAAATTTCCAGTTTCTTATCCAATTTGTTATCCAGTGAGTTACACAGGGATTTACATTTTGTTGGGAAAGTTTATCTATGTTACCTGAGTGTGGGATGGTTTCAAATGCCTTTGTGAGGACTAGATATGCAGTACGTACTGATTTGCCCTTTCACTTCTCTTCAGTAACCTTTTCAAAGAAGATAATCAGGTTAAGTAAGAAAGATCTGCTCTTGACAAATCTGAATTGGCTTGGGATTAGACGAGAGTTTGTAGATTACCTGTGCTCTTATGTATTAATTCCATAACAATTCTTTCCATAGCTTTATAAATGAGGCTTGTCAAGTTTATGGGTCTGTACTTACCTAGGTCTGTTGATGCCCCACCTTTGAGTAATGGGGTGGCAGTTATTGTCCTCTATTCATTTGGCATTAAGCCTTTTTAGAAGTTGATACTGAATAACCTCTGTAAATGGTCTCACAAGTCATATACAATGAGTGATGAAATGGGGTGATGTACTCTTAGATCTAGTCATATGAGCAATGAGGATGATGACCAGACTCTACTTGTGGTTCCATGTGTGTCTCCCTTACCATGTGGGTGTTGTAGTGGCCTGTTTACCTAATGAGTGTTTATCTGAATGGCTGCTGTCACAAAAGGTCATATGGTCTGTCATCTTGGATCCCTTCACCTTTTTCTGTGCTTCAGTGGATTGCCAGCTTCTTGGTGTGGTAAGGGTAACCTATGTTTTTTGCTGGCTTTATCTTATGCCTTTAGTCTGGCTAACATCTATCCATGGCTCCCAGTTTCACCAGTTATGATCTCCCTGAGCCATGTGCTGAAACTTGTTTCAAACAGATGTCAGCCTTAGTCTGCCCAGTTTGCAGTCATTTGTGGAAAATGTCCTGCTCAGCTTGAAGAAAAGAAATGCAGCAGAGAAAAAGTGACACCTAGTTTGACAGGACTCCTGACACTTGTGACAGGCTGCTTGTCTGACATGGCTGGTGCAACTTCACTGAGTTATGTTCTGACCCTGTGCTGTTGATGTATTTTTATAGTATTGCTTTCGATGAGGTTTTGTGTCATGATACCTGAGTGGTATTGTGGGTAGGGATCAAGGCTTCAAGGTAGGGCTTGGCGACTGTTTCACTTCAAAAGTCAACCAAGTTTAAAGTGAAAAAAGTCAACCAAAAGTAAAAAAGGTTGATCCAGCTTAAAAAACTAAAGTCTGCATGATTTATGAGTTCCATTATGATCCCTCTTTATGGATGAGCAGATAAGGCTTGCTCATGGCTTGGACTTGAACTGGGTCGCTAATGGCCAGATGAGCCAGAGGCGGGACCACGCCCAGCGGAAGCGGGACCACAGCCGCGGCGCCACTCACGTATCCTCAGATGTGAGGTGAGCTAAACAGCAACAGCTGTCCTTAACTTTAATTTCCCTCATTGAGTGGAGTGCACACAGCACAGCCGACCCCCATCCATCCCATGGATGCTGTGTTTTTGAGAGAGCAGTTCTCACCTCAAGAGATGTTTGGGATGTTGGGGGGCTCAATCTGGTATAGATATCTCTCTCCTTTTGGGGGGAGGTTTGCACTGAAACTGTCAGCCAGTATGTATGTTGGTAATGTGTGTAGTTCATCAATCTTTTCACATGATTGAACTAAATTTATATCTGGGAGAGTTTCCTCAGGTTTCTTCTACATAGCTAAAGAGGCCGTATGATTGTCTTTTGAGTCCTTGGTGATTTTTTACTGACTGACCTGTAGATAGCCCGATATGTTATGTGCCTTCATAGAAGCAGTGTTCTTGGACTTGGATAGTGCCTTGAGGACTTGTTCTTGGGAGATAGGGGGCTGTAGATAAGGAATGTGATCTGGGAATATGGGGGGTGAAGTTTGAAATAAATTTGTCTTTTAGCAGATTGACTATGTCCTTTGGATGTGAGCATGTAATATCCTTTACTATGAGCTCTTCAAAGTGCTGTGCATTGTTTCTGAGGTTTCTAACATAGTTAAAGAAGGCTTTATGGTTATCCTTCACTGGGTGGCTTTTTTGCTTCATATCTGCCATTGGCTGATTTGATCTGGGTCCAGAGTTCCTTGTTTAATTTAGCAAAAGCATTATTGACATCCTGAGAATTAAAATTAGTTGTGTGTGTACAATGACTTTTTTTCTTTTATTGTAGGGTTGATGCTCTATACAAAAGGCAGAGGTCACCATATGGATTTCATCACAGGAGTTTATTTTTATATGTGGTGTTTTATTTACTTCTGAAGGAACAGATGCATCCCTGCAGCTATTTACACGTGCATAGATTTTTATGGTAAAAGATTCTGCATAAGCAGTGGGGTCATCAAGATGGAAAGGACTTTTGAATTTAGCCAGGTCATCACTCAGTTTTAGTAGATTAGACTTGGCATAATCTCTCAATACTGAGGTATTGGAAATGCTTCTGGCTTTAATCTTAAGGTAAATGTGACTGATCTATGGTCTGATCTGTCCAGGGAGGAAATTACAATTCATGGGAGCAAAGCTACCCCATATTGTTAAGGACAGGTTTACTATCATTAACTTGACTCAAAGGAGGTTGAGTCCACCTGTGAGAGTCCCACATTGCGAACATCAGAATGTCAAACAAAAGCATTACTGACTGTCCAACCCTGCCACCTTCTGGACCCATGGTAATGCTAGTTCCTGGGTTTAGAGTAGTAGGGAATTTTGAGGTTTGGCATTTGTGTCTGGTATACCAGAATTCGGCATTCCAACTTTCGCTGAATGGTGTCAACTATATGAGCAGTCGATTGCCCATGTGTCAAGTTAATGACAGTAAACCAGTAAGGACCAAGACCAGGACATTATCACTCCTAGGTAGGGTGCAGACTAACTGGTCCATGGAGTATGTATTGATGACATCCATGTTTAAGGATGTCTATGTCTCCCAGTAAATGAAGGGGTAATTGAAGTCTCCTAGGAGAATGATGTTTGCCTTAATGCATAGCAACTCCTTACTGGTTAGGAAGGAGGTATGGGTTGAGGGGGGCATAGAGGAGTCATATAGTTAGCTATGATGTGTTAAGCAGTTTTGTTAATAGTAAATTGGATTTGGAGGAGTTCCAAGTCATTATCTTGTCTAATGAGTCTGGAGGTGAAATGGCATTTAAAAACCATGGAGACACTGCTGCTGCCTTTAGTATCTCATTCTAATGAGGTGGGACTGGATGTATAGTAGGCACTGTAACTGCAGTGCTGGAGTGCTCTAATTGGTCTCCATGAAAATGCATAATTCATTTTTTTTTTCCAGAGAAGGAGTTCTTGTAGGGAGTACAGGTTTTGTTAAGGCTCTTAGCACTGAGCAGCAATACCTTTATGTTATCCAGATTCTCTTTTGTTATGTTGGAAGCATTAGAAGACAGATACTGTATAAAAGAGCACTAGGGGTGTGGACAAGGATTTAGCCAATTTATGAAAGTCTTGAGGGGATAGGTGCAGGTCATCCCTGACAAAACAGTTTAGACTGACTACCATCTGCTTCCAGGCTGACATATATAGGTTCATAGGTTCATAGGTAGGTACTAGGCTAATGGCCCTAGGGCCTATATAAGCCTAGGCAGAAGGTACCCTGGCTTTCACCACCCAAGAAAATTATTTTCCTGTGCCACTGTCGAGCAGAGCCACAGTGGCACAGGAAAATAATTTGAACCCCTTTGTATGATACCAGAAACTAAGCCAAAGGTTGAAGTAAATTATCTTCTGTTTGTACTCTGGCATCATTCTTGGTGATGGTAGAATGCTGCTCAAGGCTAGGGTCATACCAGGCTTCCAAGATGGCTGCACATTGAGTAACAGCTTAACTCTAGCTCTCCCAGTATGAAAACATAAACTCAACAGAGAAGGCCAGTAGACCTTTATGTTTATGGGTAAATTTCAGTAACTGGCTAGTAAGTATACTGCCTAGGTGTCAGGAAAAAGGAAATACAGAGCACCTGGGAAAAATCAGCAACAAAAAGTGAGGAAGACACTCTGAATGGGGACATTTCTGCAGCTATTCAGCAAAAGCAATGCAACCTCCAGATATGATTCCCAGTATCCTACAGGAAAATAGAAGACTACACCCAGACTTGGTAAACCTGAACAGAACACTGATGGAGTATATCAACACAAACAACAAATGGCTGGAGAAAATGGAAGAAGCTTTAAACAGATATTCAGATGAGGTGATAAAGCTGCAAAAATCAGAGGTTGAAATGAAGAAAAGGCTGGGTGAATATGAGACTGATCAGGAAGAGATGTTTCAAAAATAATAGAATTAGAGGAAAGAGCACATAGGGAAAACCTGATTTTTTTTCAGCTATACCAGAGAAGCTGGTAGGAGCAGACTGCATTAATTTTATGAAAGCATAAATAAGCTGCTGGACTGGTATTCCCCAGCAGAAGTTATTAGTTGAAAGGGCATATTGTGTGTATGCTCCAAACCTGGCTATGAGAAAGCAACCTAAACCTTCATTAGTAACGATCCAATCCTACAAGCAGAATGAGTTAATTCTGACAAAACTGTGGCAGAAGGACAAAATACTAAAAGTGGGAGACAGCAGAGTGTTTATGGAGAATGATTACTCATTGTACACCAGGCAGAAGAAGAGTACATTCATTCCACTATTCAGGGAATGTCAAGCTGCAGTTGTGAGATTCAAACAGCTGTACCTAGCTGTCTTCAAGGTAGTCTTCTCTGCAGGGACAAAAATCATTTTTTGATGAAGTACATGCTAAGGAGGAAATACAAAACATGAGCTGTGAAACAGAAGGAGATTCTGCTTCTTGTTTTTCTGTTAATAAAGACCACCGAGAGACTATACCTTCAATTTCATCAAAAGAATCAGTTGCAACTGATTGTTAGTATTCATAGTGAGGTTAGTACTAAAAGGTTAGAAGGCACCTTCCTGCATCTTTTTAGGGGTTCCACTACTTAGATTATGGAGGATATGTTACAGGTAACAATACTAAAAATTATGGTAAGGCATTTGTCACAACTTACACTGTGGACAGTGATGAAATTGTAACATACTATGCAAGAACTGCTAAATATTTTCTTGTTATGGGAAAGATTTTGAGAAGTTTGGTGATAGACTATGTATAGTATATAGACCAGGGAAGAACTTGAAAAAACTGTTGGAAGGCAGTGAAAAACTGGCCTCAAATTCAGCCAGGAGGTGGGGAACCTGTGGACTCTGCAACCAATGCAAATTCATTTTTGAGCATAACACACTAGGGGTAGGGACCCACAAGTTGGTTACTTCATTCCACTGCACTTGTAATTCAATAGCTTTAGTATATGTGACAAAGTGTGTTCAATGTTTGTGTTTCTATGTGGGAAAAAACAAACAGAAATTATTTACTAGCATAATCTAGATATAAGGAATAAGAATGTTAAAAACTCTTTATACAAGCATGAGGAAACACACCCTGATCATTCTTTTTTTATTTTTTGGATTGGATTTTGTACCCCCTGAATATGAGGAGAGGGCCATGGGAAGATCTTATTGAATACAGAGAAATAATGTGGCAACTAAGGTTGAATGCTTGTGTGTCCCCTGGCCTTAATAAATGCATTTCAATCAGTAGTGTACTGCGTTTAAAATCATACAAAGTGTAAACCCTGCACCTTATGTTCTAACAACTGCCTTCTTTTGTACTTGATAACATAGGGTTAACAAATTTGCTTCTGTTGTTAATTGATGTGGTCGTCATGTGATTTTTTTACTGTTTGCTGAATTTTTAGATTCTGATGAAGTCTTGGTTATAGACTGATGAAAGCTCTTAATCTTGTTGGATCATTACTAATACATTTTTAAACTTCTCGCTGGCTCGCATGTGTCTTCAGTGCCTTCAGTTTTTGGATTGCTTGTATTTGTCAAAGGAAAAGAAGAGTACTTATGTTAATTGGAACAGGAACTTCAATGGTGATAGAAGAGGATAAAAAATATAGTAATGTCGGATTTGTAGTGCTAAGGGGCTACTAGCAAGGGGGTAGGATTACACTGGCATGGATTTATATTCCACCTAAAACTGCTATAATAGAGCTTAAGAAAATTCTGGGAGAAATAATCAGTTTTCAGCAAGGAATAGTGCCTATAGGTGGAGACTGGAATTTGATCTGCAGCAGTGAAGATGTGTCTGGGGGACCCAGAAGGGAAAGTATAAAGAAATTTATGAAAATATTTGGTATGGAAGATATGAATTCAGTAATAGGAGTCTGGAGTGAATGTACATATTATTCTCCAAGATATAAAAACTGGGCTAGTCTAGACAGAATTTACATTTCACAGGTAGAAGTGCCTTTAATTGAAGGTCCTGATATACATCCAATAACTATTTATTTATTTATTTATATTTGTTGACCGGGAGTGTCCGACTGGACGTAAGTCCATTTTCAGCGGAGGCCCGGGGAGAAAAGCTCCACAGTTAAAACAAACAGACAGTAGTTACATTGGATTACACAGAGATTAACAATTTACATAGCAATTACTTACAACATATTTACAGATGAAGAACATAGTACATCAGTAGACAACTAGAATCTATCTGTGAAGTACATAACAGACATTAACAATTCAGATCATACACCAATAATAACTAAAATAAAACACATGGTAATGAAATAAAAATGAGACACTGGCCCTTTTCCACCTATCTGTTGAAAAGAGAGGAATTTAAGGAATGGGTAGTGGAGAATATTCAGGAGCTATTCGAGAGGATATGAATTACTTCTGAAAATATAGCTAGGGAGTGGGATAAAATTAATGTGGAGTTTAAAATAGGGTGAAATAAAAGAAAGGGAGCTATGGTTAAGAAGTAACAAGAATTATTTAGAGGGTCTGACAAATGTTAAAGTATTGCAGAAAAGGGAGAATCTCACAGAACAAAAAGAGGATCAACTGCAGAATACTAAGCAAAAAATAAGGGATTACCTCAGTAACATGCATGACTTTAGAAAGATTGCTGTTAAGTAACTGTTTTTTGATAACATTAGGCACAAAAACGTTTAGCACAACAACTCAGGCAAAAGAAAGTAGCAAGGACTGTCATCAAGCTTAGGGAGCCTATAACAAGGAAGGCAACAAGAGAGCCTGTAAAGGTATTCGAAATATTTTGGAAATTCTATGATAGTCTGTATAAAGCAGAGAAATATGGAAATCAAGAAAAGCTACAACTGGAAATATTTATGGAAAAATTAAATATGCCAAGGTTAGATGTAGATGAGACTCAATTACTAACAGTTAGGATAGGAGGAGATGAGATAAAAATTGTTATTTATAACCAATCTACAGGAAAGTCTCCAGGAATAGATGATATTCCTGTGGAGGTTTGGAAGCTAGATGGGAAAAAGTGATAAAGATCTGGGAGGTTTTGTTTAACAATATTTTAAGAGTAGGAGAAGTACCAACATCTTGGAAGAAAGCAGTGGTAGCTGTAATACCTAAAGAGGGTAAAGATCCTTCAGATGCAGCTTCATACAGGCCCATTTCAATACAAAACAATGATTATAAAGTGTTCATGTCTACAATGGCTAAAAGTATGGCAAACATAATGCTAAAATTGATAGGTATGAATCAATGTGGTTTTGTGGAGGGTAGGCAAACATTTGACAGCATTAACAGAACATTGATGATCCAGATGGAAGTAAAATGTAAGAAAAATACCATTGCTGTTGGTGGGTCTTCATGCAGAGAAAGCATTTGACAGAGTAAGCTAGGATTTTATGAGCAGGGCAATGGAAGCATTTGCATTTCCTGGAAAAATTATAAGGGTGATTAGGAGGATATATGAGAATCACAGGCAACTGTGTTGGTGTGGTTTGTTTTCATTTATAAATGTATGATTGTCTATGTCGTCAGTGATGGATTAATAATGATATTTCTTGTTTAAAAAAATAAATAAATAAACAATTTAAATGGGGAGAAATAAATAAAGTCATGATGCTTTGCTAAATAAAACTTGATACCTAAAAAAAAAAAATAAAAAAATAAAAAAGAAGGCTAGGTTCATACCTGTCTCAGACATATCCTTCGAGTGCTCTATCATGCCTCTCTTCGTATAGTCCATGGAGGTATGTCTCAAGTCATTTATATCCACCTGACTATGACTGTGTTATATGTGTACCTGTGGTACAGGGACATGAGTGCACGTGTAATGTGGTGAATCCTGGCATCTGAGAGGTAATGGACCATGATACTCTCCTTGCAAAGAGTGGTAAGTAGTGCATCGGCATGTCTCACTACCGAGTCACCTATGATTAGGATATTGGAATGTGTGGAGGTCTGCCTTACGGCTTTGGAACTGAGTCAGTGTGACTTTTAGATTTATCTTTCATGGTTGGTGTTGCCTGTTTTCTGTGTTTCTGAGGTTGCTGAGAGCACTTGTTCCTTAGGTTACATTTAGGAGGCTTTTGTGGTTTAGGTAAGTTACTTTTAACAACCTTCGCATAGGTAGGGCTATACGTTTGGTATGAGTTTTGTGTGACTTGCATAAAATTAGACCTGTTAGTAACAGCCTATATTTCATTGCTGGAACCTGTGTTCTGAGAGACTGCTTTTCAATCTATCTGGAAATATACAGTGCTAAGTATATATTTTTGGTTTTAGAGTTTGTACTATTAATTGTTGCTTATTGCCATGGTGGTACAGTGGTAGCGTTGTTACCTCACAGCAAGAGGTTCTCCCATTCGATTCTCGGCGTGGCTTGGGAGTGCCTTCTGTGTGGAGTCTGCATTTCCTCCCCGGGTTGGGTAGCATTCGAAAGACATGCATGGGTAAATGGGTGTGCCTTCGTTGAAGGTTGGGCATTGGGCTGGCACCTTGGCATTTCGTAAAAATCTACTGCCAATCATTAGCGGACCGGAGTTCCGCTGTGTCAACCCCTTACCAGGAAAAAGCCGAAAGCCAAACAACTGTTAATTGTTGCTTATAGTTTTTCAGATCTCTGCTGAAAGTGTTTTCCCCACCTCCCCATATTTTCTGCTGTGTCTTCAGCTGGTATAACTGTTTTTTACAGCTTGTGTGTTATCTAACTCAAGGATCACTTGCATAAAATTAGACCTGTTAGTAACAGCCTGCATTTCATTGCTGGAACATGTGTTCTGAGAGACTGCTTTTCACTCTATCTGGAAATATACAGAGCTAAGTATATTTTTTTGGTTTTAGAGTTTGTACTGTTAATTGTTGCTTATAGATTTTCAGATCTCTGCTGAAACTGTTTTGTCCCACCCACCCTCCCTATTCTGGCTCGTAATTTAAATTTGGTGACTTTTGCAGTTGCCCACCCCACTGTAGATTTGATCTGGGAAACACCTCCAGTCCCATCTCTTTACCACATTCTACCTAATAAACTCCTTCTGCACTTGCTTTTAGTCCTTTTTAATTTAATTGCATTTCTTAAACTATGTTTGGTCTAATATTGCTACATACTCAAGTGTGCTAGCTTGCATTGCATGTGAATTGTTTTTACTGCTGTTTTAGCTACTTTTTTCTGTAAAAAAAAAGAATACTGTAAGCCTGCTTCCTACCTTTCCTGTAACTAGTGTAGTCCAGATACAGATTTGCTGTATCCAGGACTGTATGTAAGCTTCTGAGACCCCCAAGCCTTTCTGTGTTGGAGGGAAGCCTTCTAGCTTATCAGTGGGAGTGGTAAGCACTTGGTAATCTGTCTACCATGTAAGGAGTGGTTCTGGCCCAGAAATTGTAGTTATTGGCCATTTGGGGAAATCTTTTCCATCTCTTTCAACTTTCTGATTTGAAAGCCTGCATTTGCACTTGTTTCTGTCATGTAAATCGTCTAGTGCGGATACAGATTCTTAGTTTTAGCACTTAAATTTGCTTATTCATGCTCAGCACTTTTTCAGAACTTGCAAGCACTAAATAAGCTACTAATTACTATAGCACTCAACCTTCCTCATTACCTAGAGAAAAACAGTTTTTGTACTTACTTCTCTCACTTGCTTAGAGAAAAACAGCTCTTGTACTCACTTTCCTCACTTATCTAGAGGAAAATAGTTTTTTATTCAGGCATGTCCAAGGGTCAGCTCCCAGTGTTCTCTCCTGTCTATCTGATGAATCTGGGCATCTTGAGACAATGTAGAAATTGCCTCATGTACACAGTCAACCCTCTCCTCCTTCCACCCAAAACAACAACCTGTGAGAGATGCACTTATCTAGCCAAACTGGAGGTAAAGCTCTCTCCAACCAAGACTGAACTTGAAAGTCAAGAGGAAAAGGTAAACATTTGCACCACACCACACTCATCACATAGTCTCACTAAATCTACACCACCAAAATCCACACATAGTAAAACAAAAACATTCGCAGAGGCTCTCAATAATAATCTGTCTAAGCAACAGAGACCTCCAAAGCAACATCACAAGCAACCTCCATCCCCCAACACAACCCAAATGTCACATAGCCCACAGACTCAGTGTGCCACTCAACCACAGCCAATAAGGCAAAACAACGTACCCAACATACTAGTCATAGGTGACTCTATAGTCAGGCACACTGATGTCCTACTCACCAGGCTAAACAAGCAGAAGGTGTCAGCTGCCTGTCGGGTGCCAGGATCTGCCACATAACCCATGCACTCAGGTCACTCCACAACAAGTACAAATATGACTCTGTCATTGTCCATACTGGTGTGAATGACCTGAGATGTACCTCCCTGGACTACATGAAAAGAGACATGGAAGAGCTCTCCGATTTTGTAGCCCAGGCAGGTATGACCCTAGCCCTGAGCAGCATTCTGCCATCACCCAGAATGATACCGCAGTACAAGGACAAAATGATTGACTTCAACAATTGTCTAAGCTTCTCGTGTCATTCTAAGGGGATCCAGTATCTGTCTGCTTGGGATGACATGGTCGACAGGCCACAATGCTTTGCCAGAGATGGTCTGCACCTGTTGCCCCTGGGATTCCGGACACTCACTGGCTCTTTTCGCCACTATAGTGCATTTTTTAGGCAAGGCTCAAATGACAAATTCACCACTGTAACAGGAACAGGCAAGCAAAAACTGAGGGTAATGCTACTCAATGCTAGAAGTCTAAATCTCAAAATGCACTCACTCGAGGCACTCCTTAAAATGGAGAACATCCGATATCTGTGCAGTGACTGAGAACTGGTTCAAGGCTCCAGAGAAAACCCCTGCACTACCACGCTATAACTCATACCACACTTTTCAGCCATGTAACCTGGACCGAAACACCAAAGGCGGAGGTGTGTCCATATTCATTAAGGATATCCACACCTCCAGACTACTTGCTCATCATAATGCATCCAAGGTTATCCAAGTGCAACTAACTCTGGGCAAAACTGCAATCCAAACTGTAGCTTGCTACAGATCCCCTCCATGCCCCAGAATTCCCACTCCTCTTTTCTTGATGTACTGGAAAATATTAGGGTTCAAACAAACACCCTGATAATGGGTGACTTCAACTACCCCACCATTAACTGGGAAAACTACTTGTGTACCAACTCCTTAGCTCAACGCTTTCTGGAATTCATAAACTCCAATGCCCTGGATCAACTTATCCACACCCCCACCAGGGGCAACAATATCCTAGACCTAGTCATTACCAACATGAGAGACCGGTGTTCCACACCAGAAGTCAACTCCTCGTTGGTCTGATCTGACCATAAGCTAATCACCCTTGATATCCACATCCCGTCCCACCCCCCATTAAGGAAACCACGGTAAAAAATGTCTCCAAAGCCAACTTCATGCTTCTTAAGACAGAAGTGGTGAACTTCATGACACCCATGCAGATGGACATTACAGTTACAACTGCTGAATCCTACACAAATGCACTCTACAAGCACTTACACGAGTGCATGGATCATGCTATCCCAAACAGAACCAAGACGTTATCCTCCAAAAAAAAGGAAGCCAATCTGGTGGTCCCCTGCCATAAACAAACTCTACAACAGAAAGAAGAAACTATTGCAAAAGAGAGTAAAATCCCATGAGTGGAGGTGCTCCCTGGTCAGCCTCAGTAAGAAGCTAAGATCCCTTATAAGATCCTCCAAAGTTAGTTACAAAAACAAAATTGCCACTTATTCAAAGCATTCTATAGCTATGTCAAGAATCTTGATGGCAACACCCAGATCTGCTCTGAGTTACAGCACAATGGCACGAACATTACAGAACCAACTGATATTGCCAACATCCTGGCAGATAGGTTCAGTGCAAACGTTACCCCCACCTTAACCCCTAAAGGGCCCATATCTATACAGGAAGAGTGCAGAGTCCCTGTAATCACAACTACACAGGTAAAACCTGCACTCTCTAAAGCCAAAAACACAGCATCCATGGGACCGGACAACATCCCAGGCTGCATTTTACACGAACTTCAGAACAAACTGGCTCCCCACCTAAGCACCATGTTCAATAATAGCCTCACATCAGGCTTTGTGCCCACTGAATGGTGCACAGCAACAGTTAAACAGTTATCCCACTCCACAAAGAGAGAACCACCACTGATCCCAGGAACTATTGCCCTATTAGTCTGATGAGCCTGGTCTGCAAGGCAATGGAACGTATCATCATGGAACTCATAAACAAAGACATTGGTAACCTCCAAACTCTGGATCCCACCCAGTTCAGGTTTGTGAAAGGCAGATCATGCCTCCTGAACCTGATCGACTTCTTTGAGGCAGTCACCAAAGCCGTAGATGAGGGTAAGGTGGTTCACACAGCCTATCTTGACCTCGCTAAGGCTTTTGACACCATCTCCCATTCTGGAATTATAGCTAAACTCACTAAACTAGGTATAAATCCCTATGTCACAAGATGGGTTACCAACTGGCTCACTGACAGAACCCACACTGTAACAGTTGCAGACTCCAAATCTGACCTCAAACCAGTGACAAGTGGAGTACCACAGGGTTCAGTCCTGGGACCTCTCCTGTTTGTTATCTACTTCTCTGAAGTACAGGCAAACACAGAAGGTCTCTGGCTAACGAAGTTCGCAGATGACTGCAAACTAGGAGCCATAGTCAAGTCCCCAAATGATGTGGACATCCTACAGAAGGGCCTCGCTGAGTCAGATGCCTGGTGGCAGAGCCATGGCCTCAAGCTCAATGCCAAAAAGTGCAGTGTCATCCCCTTTGGTAAAAACTCTGTACCCATGAACTACCACATAGGCAGCAATCTACTTAACACTGAATGTGTGATAAGAGACCTTGGGACCCAGGTGGACAGTAGTCTCTCCTTTGATAGTCACATTGCCACAGTAGTCAGGAAGTCCTTCTACGTGGCACATCTCATCATAAAAGGGTTCTCATCCAGGAAAAAAGAGGTCATTGTTCCCCTCTACTCGACACTCATTAGACCCATTATAGAGTACAATGCCCCTTTTGGAATGTACCTCACAAGACATCTGCAGCAGCTGGAAAGGCCACAGACGTACCTCACAAAGAGGATTACTGGCCTCAAACAAATGCCCTACACTGACCATCTCAAAGAACTCCAGCTTTACTCCGTAGCATATCACCTACTCCGAGGTGATGTCTGCCTAACATATAAAGCTATGTCAAACCCAGAGCTGTTGGACATGCTACACCTAAAGAAATTCCAATCCCTCTGAGCTACATGCTCTAGGGACTGAAACCCTGTCACCACAATAAACAGGACATGCTGGAGGGATAGGTTGTTGTCCCAAAGACTTCCCATACTCTGGAACAGGCTACCCATCTATGTCAAGCAAAGTTCTTCATTAGCACTCTTCAAGAAAAATCTTGATGAGTGGATGTGAAATAGGAAATACACCACGGGGATCACTTCTGTGTCTCTGCTCCACAGTGGCAAAGGAACATAACTTTCTTGGATGCATAAGCCAGGGAACCTTGTTGGCTAGGCTTACGTAGGCCCTTGGACAGATATTTTAGTACCTACCTATGAACCTGTAAGTTTAGTGTGGTGTTGTGTGTTCTGACAACCTGTATGTCATTTGTCGAGGGTTTGTGTGAGAGCTTTGCCTCCAATAGCATTATATAACTACATTTTTCACACACTGTGTAAATAGCGGGCAGTTGTAGTAAACATGATACAATTGCCACCTTGTCTCAGAATGACCATTTTAACCAAGCTGGCAACAGATATGATTGTAAAGTGCAAATCCATGACTCCAGGTGCTTACAAATGCTGGCTTTTTCAGAAGTCTGTCAAGAATGAAAGTTGAAACTCAAATGTCTATCATTATTTAATGACTGCTGCCCTCACAGCTTTGCCAGTATACCCCCAATTTTACAAGAAAACAGACCGAAAACTGTCCCTTTTTGCTTGACCATTAGAGTATATTGCATGTGCCAGTTATTAAGTCTCATGAAATGACAGACAACCTGTTTTACTCATATTACTTTGTTATTTACTTTGTTCTAGCTATAAACTGATTGATCTCACTTATAAATTGACCTGAGGGCGGAGTGTAACTGTAGTACAATATATTGTTAAATATCCCTCAATGTTGCCTCTTTTTACACTCAGTCACTATCTTCCTTCATAGAGCAGGTATGTATCATATATTATTATTACATTTGTATTTGTTGATAGACTGTTTAAAACAGTGAAAAAACTTTGGTAGTGTGTTATGCTGTAACACTTTCAATTAGATCAGATAAGCGTTTTATATGCTGAGCATGTTTCCCTTTAATACATACAATATGTATCTAATGAATTGCTAGTGTTCTAGTGTATATAAATATATATATATATATATATATATGGTTCTACCTGACTTCGTCGACAGCGCAGAAGACCGACAACGAATTGAGCTCCAGAAGATCAGCGAAGAAGACCGAAGATTGATCATGAGTGGCAGAACATCGACAATGCAGAAGACCGACACGACGGATGACAACACCAACGCCGAGGATGCCGACATGGGGAAAGGCTGTGTGAGTATGCGGTAGTGCGGACGTTTAGGTCTTGAGGCAGGTAAGTGTGGAGATTGACGGTCTGTGGGGATAGGGGTGGGTTAAGTGAGTTAGGGTTAGGAGGCGATAGGGGTGGGTTAAGTGAGTTAGGGTTAGGATAGGGGTGGGTTAAGTGAGTTAGGTTAGGGGCGATAGGGGTGGGTTAAGTGAGTTAGGGTTAGGGCTGGTTAAGTGAGTTAGGGTTAGGAGCGGGTAGGTAAGTGGACGGACCTTAGGGTTAGGTAAGGTTTAGTGTGGGCTTGTAAGGATTTTGGTGTGCTTGTGTTGTGTGTGTGGTTTGTGGAATGGGGATGTGTTTTGTTTTTAATTGTTATTGTGGTGTGTGCAGTGTATGGGGTTTCGTGTTTGTGTACCGTCGGTTATTTCGTTGTCGGTTATGTGTGGTTTCGTGTTTATGGACTGTCGAATATGTGGTGTCGGTGATGTGGTTGTCGGTGTTGTGTGGTTTCGATTATGTCAGGTAGAACCATATATATATATATATATATATAATATAAATATATATATATATGTATATATATATATATATATATACTGGTGAATCCCATGAATGTTTTGTAGTTGATGGTATATTATTGTGCTTATCAGAGCAGTGCCATGTTTGGATAATTTGCTCATTACAACTGTACATTTATACGGCATTACTTTGATTCTCTGTCAGTATACTTCCTGCTGAAATTACTCTGAGCTTACATTCTTACACTGTCTTACCATCACTTATATTTCCCGTTTTCTCTTATTCTGACTTACTCTGGTCCTTCCTCCATCTCTTTTTTGTATGTACTAACTTTATTGCCTCAATATAATTTAACAGTTTAGTAGAGTTTTTTTTTTCTTGCTTTTATTTCAGAGCCTCCTACTGTCCTGTAGCTTCTGTTTCCTTCTTCATTGCTTCTTCCCCACTACCTGACATCTATAAACTATAGATACCTGTACTTAATTATGCTACTCTTCAGCTTAACCTCTATTCTTGTCCTCCTACTGTGCCATTTTTCATCCTACCACGACTCAATAATATCTCGCAACATCTCTCCAACTCTGTCCCAACCAGCTATTCATACTTCCTCTTTACACTCCCCACACATTGCACCAATCCTGTTTAATATTGCCTTTCACCTTTATTCCAAATATAGGCTAATTAATTGCACTTCAACTCAAACCAAAACAAAATTAAGTGCAATAATCTTCTCTAAAAAAAGCAGGCATGCATAATTCCCCAATATACTACATTTCTTCTAGGAGGAGATATACACCCTAACCCTGCTCCCAGTTATCACAATGAACACAAAGATAATTCTCTCCCATATACTTCTGTAATGCAAAACAAGCCAATCCCCAATCCTAGTGATCTAATTTTTGTGGCAATAAATGTTAGAAGTATAAAAAATAAAACTGCTGAACTACATGCCTGGATTACCCAACATAAACCTGATGTTCTTGCTCTAACAAGACTTGGCTTAATCCCTGCATAAATGAGTCCAAAGTTATATCTCATGGCTATAATGACCATTTAAAGAAGAAAGCTGGTAGTATTGCTTTAATATTTCCCAGTACCTTTCACATTTCCCCTTACAGCAAGCCAACACCAAAATTCAGTTCAGCAGAGCTTTGTATTGCTTTCCTCAAAACAAACAGTTATAAAAAAATATGCATTAATGCCCTTTATATCCCTCCTGGTGACAATACAGCTATACTGGAAGATATCTTACATTGGATAGCCATAACATTTCCACAAGAAATAATATTAGGTCTATATTATATCATCAACTTCTTAACTTGTCGAATGCCTAAACGTCGATAGCTAAGGGTCGAAAACTTACAATGTCGAACAGCCAGTTAGGCGAACTCTTTCATCGAGAAAGAATTCACTTGACCATGCCAAACTAACATAAACTTCCAAGTCATAACAAAGTGGGGGGCTTTCCTCCCACACCCCCTGATGTGGGGGGCTGTGCCCACCACACCTCCCCTAACTAAATATACCAACTCCGAGATTGATCTACACTGGGGAAAGGGCAAACTCCCGGTAATGGCCAAGCAAATTCTTTCCTGATGAAAGAAGTCACCTAACTGGCCGCTCGACATTGTAAGTTTTTGACCTCTAGCTGTCAATGTTTAGGTGTTCAACAAACTAAGCAGTAGATGATATAATATAGACCCTAATATTACTAGGTGAAGTGAATGTCAGTTGGTTGGACATAAACTCTAACTCCCTGCATCTAGCATGAACTTATATGGTTTCACACACTAAATTAGTAGCCCCACATATTTCAGCAAGACATCAAATTCCCCATTAGACTGGTTCCTAGTATCGGACCCTAACAAATACACCACCTCAGGTACAATGTCAGACTCTCTCTGTGATCATCTCCCAGTCTATACAACTAGACATCGCACACATCCAATTATTAACCAGCATATGTATAAAACAGCACATAGCCTTTCCAAGTTTAACCCAGAAATTTTCATTACTACACTATCATCTATTAACTGGAACTTCCTGTAAATGAATTCATTACAACTTTCCTCAATATTCTAAATAGCCTTGCACCTCCAAAAGGAAGAGACTAAAAACAAATAATGCAAGTTGGCTACCCAAAAAGAGTAGAATGCTAAGTATACGGAAAAAACATGGAAAGAATGCCAAAAATATAAAACACCTCAATATCAGTAACACTTCAGAATGCTTTGCAATCAGAATATAAAGCAAACAAATGAAGAAAAAAACTATATTATAATAACTTTCAGAATAATACTAAACACAACCCTAAAAAAATGTGGATATCCATTAAAGAAATCTCACATCCCAGCCAAAAATTCCACTCAAACCCTTCTCTGGATAACTTCCCACTCAAAACCGCAATGCAGTTCAACTATTAGTTTATAGATGGTATATCATCTCTAACAAGGATTCCTGAACATCTAATCCCAGCCATGCCCAACAGCCAGATGACACCACATCCACTTTTCACCTTCAAACCTTTGCCCACATTCCTATATAAAACTACTCTTAAACAAACTTAAACCATGCTCTTCTTCAGCTGATGACCTTCCAAGTGAGTACCTAAAAACAGCAGCCAATAGCATTGTCTATACTGCCTCAAGCCTTATAAATAAGTCAGTCCAGGAATCCCATCTTCCCTCTACATAAAAGAGGAAATTCAATGGACATTAATAACTTTAGACCTATAGCAATCTTATCTTCCCCTCTCCAAAATACTTATAAAATGTATTCAGAAACAATTGTAGACTATCTCCTGCAGGAAGAACTCCTATCCCCTATACATCATGGCTTCAGTCCTTCCCATAGTACTAGCACTGCCCTTCTAACCTATATGGATACTGTCAATAAAGCTAGAGATAATGGAAAACTAGTCTCTTCCTTATTTCTAGGCTTGTCTAAAGCTTTCCACACAGTCACAGCAACCTCCTACTTCAAATGTCCTCACTAGGTCTCTCTCAGCCCATCCTTCTATGGTTCAAAAGTTATGTATCCAATAGGTATCAGTCAGTAAAATGGCACTCCTCCCTCTCTCTTTACATGCCGGTCTCCACCGGTGTACCACAATGCTCCAACATTGGTCCCCTCCTCTTTAACATTTTCACTAACACACTCTATTCTTCATATAAAAAGTCACTTCTCATTTGCATATCTCACAACATGGTACACCTCCAAAAAATTACTTAAGAGGCTTTAGCAGCCACTGAAACATGGCTTTGTAACTAACAACTCAAATTCAATCCAAAAAAGACCAAACTTCTACTATTTTCTCAAATCCTGCTCTCATGAAAATACAAAATTTAAAGCCCTCTCTCTTGATAATATGAAGTCACTTCTCATTCCAAACTATTAGGGGTGATAGTGGATGATAATCTAACATTTGACCTGCATATACAAAATTGCATAAGAAAAACTAGTCAAAAACTAGGGATGCTTTACAGAGCCGAAAATGTTCTCACCGATGCAATTAAAACTACACTTGCCGCTACTCATCTCCTTCCTACTCTTCATTCTGGTGCTCCCATCCTTACTAATCTTCAGGCTTCACAAAACTTAAAATTTGAAAAATGCTATAATAAAGTTACTAAATTTGCAGCACATAGCCCTTTCAGAACCCACCACTGTATAGCACTGAAAAGCCTAAACTGGTTAAAACTGTCATATCATCTAACATATACACAACTTCTTACCACCTACAAAATTATCCAGCATCCATCTGCCTGTCCAGCACTAAAAAACATTCTACACAACTATGTTCCCAGTCGGTCATTGTGATCCAGTGACTAAAAACTCCTGTCTACAAGCTAGCAAATCTGCTGGGCATTATCTGCACTCATACAAGGTTGCCAAGGCCTGGAACTCCTTACCTGCAGGTCTATACCCTCCCTCCCATCTTTCAAAACCACTCTGAAAAACTTCCCAGTTAAAATCTGACTCTGTTCTTGCTCAAAACCAGGATAAATTATATCCTTAAATGTGAACAGGTAACTTGTCATTCCTCATACCTTCTTATTCTCCCTTTTTCACTTAACCCTGTTTTTCCCTCACTTCATATTGCAGTTTCTTGTTTGCATTAGACTTACTTACCTTTAATTTCTCTGCAAACTGTCTAAATTTTTTCTAAATATTAAAATATTGTCATATACTTTGTATCATTCTTAACCAATGTTTTTATGTTATATCTAATTTGTTATAATTATTTAAACTGCAGATGTTTTTCTTTTATTTTTGAAGATTATATAATTACTGTTCTAAAAATGTTTTGTAATAACTTGGAGCTTTACTCCTCAGGCCTCATCAGAAAATGGGCTTCTACCCAGTTAGGTTTTCCTAATAATCAAATGTCAATAAATAAATAAATAAAATATGAAGCAAAAATCAGGAACAGTTGAGAGTTTCTATATCACCGCATGCTACACACACACACACACACACACACACACACACACACACACACACACACACACACACACACACGCACGCACTTAAATTTTCTACATGCTGACAGTAGTAGGCAGGTTGCCTGTAAAAAAAATAAATAAAATAAAAAAAACTTGATCCCATACTCCTCTCTACACTTGCACATTAATTCATTCATTCCTTTGCATTCAGTCACAGGTGGTCTCAGTCACCTGAGGCAGCCTGAGACAGTCTGAGCCAAAAGTGTAAAAGGACTCCTCACTGCGTCATACCACAGCCCGATGAGACCCTTTTTGAGTGATATTTCTGATGTACTCAAAAGCTGTACTGATTGGTGAGGTAGACCTAATGCCAGGCTGTTTGAAAACAACCTAGTGAGAGGATTAAGCCCATTCTTTCAGATCTCATTGGAACTCCATGCATGCATAGAGTTCCAAGCTCTTGGAATAAAACACAAAATTATAATGCCAACTACTAATTTAAAAAATAAAAGTAAAATTTCTGAATTTAATATAATGTCTTTTTTTATTTGGGAGATGAGCCCAGCAGCCAGTACTACAAGCCAACTCTGGTATTATTTAATTGAGATACTTAACAGCACTTTTCCCTTTATTGTAGTTCACTTTTTTGCTCTGTTCTTTTATTGCACCAGATTCCTAGGGTCTTGCTTTATTGCCACTGTTTTGACTTATACCTGCTTCCATAAAAGCCTCTGCATATGCATGCCTTTTGTCAGCATCCCCAAAATGAGGTATTTATTCATCTAATCTTTAGCTGGATTTGTTGTTTATTACTGTTGCATTAGCCATGTATGCCCCTGTGTTCATGGGCATATTTTCCTAATGACGGCTTGTGTTTTTCCAGTACTCTCTCCTTGCTCCCCTTACATTTGTTACTTGCATCTCCTTCATGCATGCTGTCTCCATGAGGAATCCTTTCTTCCTCTGTATCTATGCTAAGCCATGCTAACATTTATATTATGCTGCTTTGAATCGAGGCATGCCTGCATTGGCTGTGTCCTTCTCCTACATGTCTGCCTCACTGTGTGTACTTTACTTTGCAAAGTTTCAATGTTTTAAAAATACGTTGCACAAGTTCAAAGCTTCAGGACAGACTGCCTAGTGACCTGTATCCTGTAATGAAGGACTGAACACATTAGCCCAAAAAAAGGCTACCAAGCTCGCATTTAAACTTTCCTAGTGACTTTAATTGATGGATCCTCTATGGGAACTTATTGCAGCTTTTTGTTAGCCTAGTCTTGAAGAAACTACCTTTCCACCTTGTAGCAGACCTCTATAATTATATGTGAAGCATTATTCATTGCCTGGAAGTTGTGTTGTGTGAACTCAGAACCTACTTTGTTGATTAATTGTTCATCCTGTGAGCATGTGCTGGCCCAAATTAAATCTCTTCTTAGCAACCTGTAATGGATGGAATGCTTTAAGATTGCTAGCCTCCTGAAGTATGAGAGAGAGCAAACAGTAACAATTTGTTGATTTTTTTTCTAATTCTGTTGTATTCTGTCTATACTCCCATGGTGCAACTGAAGAAAGCTGCACAATATTCAGTTTGTGTTCTTATCAACATCTTAAAAAACAGTACCACAATTTCAGTATATCTAGATAAAACAGTCCTTAAACTTACTTTAACACTGATGAAACACTTCCTAACTACATTGCTATTTTCCTTAAAGCCTGGTCTATTTACTACTATAATGCTCAAGTCTCTAAACTGTGTACTACTAGCTATTTGCTGACTAACTACTGAATATGCATGGAGTACACCATTACTTCCTAAGTCCATTACATTACCCTTCTTACTGTTGAACACTATGGAGTGGACTGCATGAAAGAATACAATTAAGATATTGCTGAAGACAGGCTTGGACACTTAAAGAGCTGACCACCCAAGTCATTTTTGTATCATTAGCAAATTCCAACAGAGTGGAGTGTAGTCCAGGATCAGATTCTTTGAAACAGGTAAGTTAGTTACTTTGCTATTGATTCCTGGATTCTACTAAGGAAAAAGCCATTCAGAACCTCAGCCTTCACTTCTGAGTCACATTTGACATTATACATTGCTTCTTCCTATACCCAAGCTGGTGTGATACTTAGTGCAAATATTCCTAGATTGGTACTACATTACAAGAGCATGGTTTATGATGAAACTCTAAGAATATTTTGGCAAGCAGACTGAAACTACTATTTGTCTGGGTAATAAGCAGGTCCCAGCCTTCAAGTGCCAATTTATTAGACTCTGACTTGGAAGAATTCCTGGCATGCTTGTTAAAAGCTGATTATTTGTTATAGAATGTGCAGTTAGGCTCAGGTCGTACCTTTTACTAGCTTTCTGAACTATAAGAGGACTTTTATATCTTTCCATATTTTGTTCATATGGATACCTTTGCCCCACTGACCATTTTTTTTTCTTTTTATCCAGATTAGCAAAGTATCTGTTCCATCATGATGAATTTCCTTTGTTGTAAGTACTTTTGGATGTTGGAACAAACTTAACAACTTGATCTTCTTGTAAAAATTAGGTCAGTGTCAAACATATGCAACTGTCATGCTATACCACTGTGCAACTCAGCACATTATACAGCTATGTTAAACACTGTGGTTGCATATGTGATACTATTGTGCTATACCACTGTGCGACTCAACATGTGACATTTTGTGTTAAGCACTGTGTGTGTCTCAGTATATCATACTACACTACCATGTGACTCAGTATGTGTCATTTTGTCATTTGTTCTACAATCAGCTCATTAGCATTACTATGCTGTGTCAGTCTCTTGTGTCTGTCCACTATATGCAGACAAACTGAGCTTTGCACAACTTAATTCCATTTACCAGTATACATTGGTCAGTAATTCAGGGATACCCTTGAAGTGTATGTTTTGCTTGACTCTGCATGGTTCTAAATAGCAGCTTTACTCCAGGACTGTTACATCTGATATTGTAGCTACATTACTGTAAATAACACATTTTAAATAGTTTTGAAGTTAATATTATTTTCTAAATTTAACAAATAATATACAATTATTAGATACATCATATAAATTTGAGATAGTACAAGTATTATCTTCATTTATAGAGGCAGATTAATTTTATTTACACGTACTACAGATGAATGGTAACCAACAATACATTATCACCTTGTTGACTGTATATACAGATATATACAAAATGAAATGTTTTGGGAGTGAATGATACTTGTTATCACACTTCATTTGTTCCTTAAGTGTATGGGAGTGCTAAAACCTGGGAAATGTACTAGCCAGTTTGTAACATGATACATTATATTTGTTTGACAGGAGGAGGTGACAATATGTCAATCTAGTATAGTCTTTAAGTGCATTTGTCATTTTACCTTTTTTCCTTATCTACGTTCTTCTTCATGCTCTTTCTGCTTGTCTTATGTCCTTTAGAATGGCTATGTGAATTTCCTGTCTACCCCCAATCAGGTAGTCCATGCTAAAGGTCCATAACCCTCTCTGTAAAAGTCCTTTCACATATCTAGGGAGTAGTTGGCTCTTTCAGTCTGCTGGCTCTGTCCCTCTCCTCCTTCTGTACCCTTCTCATTCAGGATGACCCCTTTACAGCTTTCTGACATAACCTTGTGCACCAGTGTCATATCTTCTCTGTTTCGTCTGGACTCTAGTAAGAACAGTTCCAGTTCCTCTTGTCACTGGTCATTCATATCCTTTCACCTCTCCCCCAGGCACATTTCTAGTGGCTTTCCTTTGGACTGCTTTCATCAGCCTGATATCCCTTTCCTCGGATAACCTCTGGAGCCCCCATACACATTACTCAGGGAATGGCATGATCAGGGCTGGTACAAAGAAACATCACTTCCTTGCTTCTGGAGTCTGTCATCTCCAGAATAAACAACAGCATTCATTCTGATGCTGCCACTGAATTTCACGTTTCAAACCAACATGTCACCAACATCCCCACAGATCCTTTTCTTGCTTGTGTTGATGCTTCACACTAAAGTTGTTGTGGCCCTAATGCAGTACTTTGTTTTTCTCCACACTGACCCTCAACTGCCACCTTTTGTCAAATGCTTCCTAGAATTTTTCCCTATCCTATATTGGTGTACCTAACTTTGTGTCATCAGCAACAAGGTTAGTCCTGCCCTGGATTACATACTGACGAATGTCACACTGCAGTAGTCGCTTTAAGTTTTTCATTGCTGACATTATCCCTCTCATCACAACTTTTTGTGCTTTAACCTTTAACCAGTCAGCAACCCTCAACTGTCCAGATTTTTGCAGAATGTCCAGATTATTGTCTCATTTTAGTCTGTTCCTCATACAATGTGTAGTTTTCTAGCAAATCACTGAGGAATGAAGTCACTAAATAATGACATACGATTGAGTTTCAGACTTAATATCATTCAGGAAATGAATAAAAACACAACTCCTGCTATTCTAGCAACTTTCTAAGTTTATAAGAGCAATATTTAAAATCTATTCCTATTTTTGAGCCCCCCCTTCCAATTATTTTAGGCTTTGTCCAGATTTCTTGCATTAAGAGGTTGAAAGGTATACTCAGTATTGGCTCTAAAACCAAAATCTCCAGTTTTCTGTTTTGCTGCCTGGGTGAGACTGGCTCAACAGCCTTAGAACAGTCTTAGTAGACAATGACTACTAGTATTTCTATGTTAAGCTGACTGCAACTCAGCCATACAACTGGATAAGGTTTGACTGGCAATTCTTCCTGTCATGAAACCATGCATAGTGCTGTCTTGGAGATGGCTGTCTTCTAGGAAATCAGTACACCTTTCCATCATGATATTCCCTACCACTACTGTTAAGTTAACAAGCATCTGGCATTCTACATTTTTCTGTTCCCCTGTCATTTACAAGAGTGCCACACTTACTGTCCTATAGTCCTCCAGCACTTCTGTAGTAGCAAGTGAACTGTTAAAGATCTCAATCAGAGTATCTCCCTACCTTTGCCCATATTCCTGAGGACTTTGGGAGCTATTTCATGTCATCCATGTGCCTTATCCAGCCTAAAGGTCGCCAGTTCCCCCTTCATCTCTTCCATGTCTGAACTATTGTCTGTCCAGTGCTATTCCAACTTCTTCCTACCTCCTTGTTAGTATGGCATCCTTCTCGTGTTTTTCTATGTGCAGTTATCATGTTATTTTTTAGTAATTCTGGTCTCCTTTTTATATTTACTCAAGGTGCCAGGCCTGGCCTCTACTTTCATCTTTCTGCTAGATGCCAAAAATAACCTTTACTCCCCTTCCTGATTCCTGCTGCACACCATCTTTCAGCTTGCACATCCCCATAATTTTTTATGCTTTTTGCAGGCCTTCATTCACTATGCTTCAGTTTCCTCTCCATTTATTCTTTTCAACTCATTATAACCAACAGCCTTTGAAATAATTTGTAGACTCATTGTCCTCTGCTTTTTTTCTGTTCCTCAGACTATTGTTCATAGCCATGAGAAGTTCCTTTTTTTACTAATAATATAGCCTACTTACTCCATCCATTGGCTACAAGTCTTATCTCATCTTTGGCCATGTCCACAGCTTTACCTAACCTGCTTCCACAAAATCTCAACTATCTTTGAATTCTTACTCTTCTCACAAGTATAGTCCACAATGTATCAGGGAACTGTTGTCTAATTGTGTCTTCACTTGGACATTCATGACCCTCTCTGCTTTGATTAGGACCACATCCAAAGTTCTAACCCTTCTGGTATAGTCCTACACCAGTTTGAATGAATTCCTTATGGTCCAAGACTCAGTAAATATCTAGTTCCTCTCTGTGACAGTGCTTAGAATCTCCAGTCTAGTACTAACACATTCAGCTCCCTCATGTGTCATCCCCTCTTCTTCCATTTACCTTCATTCTTTCATTCAGGCTCTCATCTCTCTTGATATGTATCAAGTGATCAACACCTGCCCCCTTCCTCACTTTAACTGCCAGGGAACTTAACCTTGGTTTTGACCATGCCAACTCCCTTGCCCCTTTCATGAGGTGATATTCCTCCTCATCTCTGACCTCACATTTTCTGCCCTCTGTTGTGGTGATAGCTGTTCTAACGCCATATCTTCCTTTTCTGTCATTCCTATAAAATCTGTGCTCAAACCTCTTCATGTCCTTATGAAATAGTAACATAATGCATACCCAGTTTGACTTTGTTTGACCATTTTGGCTTTGCTCTCCTGGTCTGGACACTCAACAGCA
Organism: Protopterus annectens; assembly: GCF_019279795.1. NCBI lineage: Eukaryota > Metazoa > Chordata > Ceratodontiformes > Protopteridae > Protopterus > Protopterus annectens. The sequence goes on from NC_056725.1 coordinate 1,419,610,225, forward strand.
TGGATAAACCTACATTAGCCACATCCAGAATGACAGACAGACACAGACACGCGTGTGCGCACATGCACACATATACACACACACACACACACACACACACACACACACACACACACACACACACACACACTCACACACAAATATAAACACATGGATACATACACACACACACACACTCACACACAAATATAAACACATGGATACATACACACACACACACACACACACACACACACACACATGCATAAACACGCATTCACACACACATAATATAATGCTATTGTGTATGATCGAACTTGCTTAATGTTTAACATAAATCCGCATCATTAAGATGTTTGCACATACATAATATCGAATGACCTAAATACCGAACCTGCAAAAGATCGAGAAATGAAAACTATTTCCTCTCCTGATGGTCACAGTAAAGCTTCTGATAACACTAGTTTCAAATTTGTCAGAACAGTGGTAGTGTTATAAGAAGTTTTTTTTTTTTTTTTTAAGGTAAGATGCAGGGTTGGTTTTGGAGGCAAGGGCACAGTTAGGGTTAAAATGCATTTCTAACGTGGGCAGGAGGGCTTCAATCAGCTGTTTTATATATATATATATATATATATATATATATATATTCTCTCTCTCTCTCTCTCTCTATATATATATATATATATATATATATATATATATATATATCTGTATACACACACACGCACACACACACTTGTGCACGCACACACACACACACACACACACACACACACACACACACACACAACTGCATTTCTCTGCATTGCTGATGAACTTTCATCAACAGAAAATTCATATAAAATGTTCATTAGCTATGTTAAACATCTGAACAAAGAAAAAAAAACATTTAAACTTAAGTGATCACAAATGTAAAAGAATGGCCTACATTTGTGATCACATAAAAAATATATTCCTTTTATATGGGGACTTCACCCCCAAGCTGCATGACATAGGGGGATTCTGCCCCCACCCCTTCAGAAATTAAATATACTTACTCCATGGTTACACAACCGCAGAGAAAGAGGATAACTCCTAAAATTATATTCCAGCTGAAATGTTGTAGTTTGGCAGTAGTATAATTCATCCACTGTAACCTCTGATGAAATTTATCAAAAATCACTTTGCATGCTACGACTAAATCTACTTCACCTATATATTTGTATATATCTGTATGTATGTATGTGTATACATATACATATATATAATATTCTGCTCAGCCTTCTTTTTGTGTGGCTGCTGTAATAGATGCTGCATTACAGGAGGCTCGTAGTAAGTTGAATATTCATTACGAATTGCATTGCACAGCTTTTCTAAAGCTGCATTTGAATTCTCTAAGAAACGACCGTTGTTATTAATAATGTTTGAGCCTCAAATAATCTTGCAAGATTTCTGTTCATTTGAAAGTCAGCATGTATTAAAGTGAAGGTCTGTTTTGCAAACTCATTCTTGCAGCATTACTGATAAAGGGAGTTGAGAAGTTTACAATAAAAGGACCAATGTGCTTTCTACAGGTCCCCATATAATTATGGCAAGCTCAGAATGTTATGCCAATTTTAAAAAGTAATAATTCATACTGTCTAAAAATGTGACAAAAGTAATAGAAATGATTTAAGTACCTGCATCACTTGTTATCACCGGTATTTGATCCTTGCAAAGTGACAGACTGGAGAAAGGCATTTTCCTACATCTTCTCCATGAATTGCAATAGTTCACTTAATGTAATATAAAAGGACATATTTAGTAAAAGGATCTGCTGTATAGGTTGTTAATCATGAAGATACCAGCTCCATGAGCAAAGTTTTTTTAGTGTAGTTATGAAACCTACTACTCCTCCAGAAGAGCCCGTCATCTTGGACTGACCATTTTATGCTAAAACACTAAACAAAAGACAAAGGTAAGCAGTTCAAAATGTGCCCAACTGTACTCAAACTACTAAAAAATGCATCCACTGGATGGTGATATCTATGCTAGAAGGTCCACTGTCTTGGCAAGACCAAAGAATAGAAATTGACCAGTTCTAGATCAAGATTTTTAATAGCAAAACATACTGTTTTAGTAAGTTGAATCCGCGGTGGTGGTGCTTCAGTAGCGTTGTCGCATCACAGTAAGGCGCTGACCGGTTCGACTCTCAGCTAGAGCGTCTTCTGCGTGGAGACATGTGTGAATGGGCGTACCTTCGTTGAAGGTTGTGCATTAGGGCTGGCAACTCAGCACGCAAAAATCAACTGCCAATCATTAGCTGACTGGAGTTCCGCTGTGGCGACCCCTAACTGGGAAAAGCCGAAAGACACGACAACTGTTTCAGTAAGTTAATAAGAACTTAGTGCCAGTGAGGGGAAAGCAATCAAAAGTGATTAACGTTGGAATAAGAGTTAGATAAGTTGTTCACACTCTCTCCTTATCAAAGGGATCGACACATTCTAAGTCATGAGGACCGGGTTATCTAGATGAAAGACACAGTATTTTTAGTTCTGCCTTTACATCAATTTTATTAGAAACTTGAAGGATAGTACTGACTTTTTAACAAAAAAATGATGACATAGTACAGATTAAACAGACATGTTGGGTTGCAGTATTATAACTATTCGAATTTATCAGAGCATATTTATATCAGCTAAACCAGTTTTCTTCTGTTGACAACTAGAAATGCTGTAACATCACTATTAATGTGTTGAGGCTAGAGATACCTTGATAATTATGCAAACGCTTTTGTGTGGCACAGTCTTTTCAACCTCTTAGCACAAGAAATCTGGACAAAACCTAAAATAATTGGTGACAAAGGCCCAAATACAGGGAATATTTTAAATATTTCCCAAACTTAGAAAGTTGCTAGAATAAAAGGTTTGTGTTAGCATGCATTTTCTGAATGATTTGAAGTCTAAATCTCAAATATATGCCACTATTTAATGACCCCAATCCTCAGTAATTTATCAGAAAATAAGAGGTACGGTGTGTCATAACCTTAATGCTTTGGACTGACTGCATTAATTATGTTCTGTTGCTAGAAACCTGCTAATGCTTTTAAACAGGCACAACTTTTCTCACAGTCTGTGTTTCATATCTCATGAGTTTTTTGATGCTACACAACATGTCTACACTTGCTGGAGATTGCCTTTTGTGTGGAGTACTTTGAGACTCTGGTACTGTAGTGTCAGGGTTGTTTTAAGGAAATTGGCAAAAAGAGACAAAGAAAGATTCATAGCTATAATTTGTTTTGAACTTTAACCCAGAGTAAAGCTTTAGAGTTTAATCTCTCTCTCTCTCTCGCTCTCAATCTCTCTCTCTCTCCCTCTCTCTCCCTCCCCCTTTCTCTTTCTTTCTCTCTCTCCCTCTCTCTCTCTTGTGGTTTGTATATAAATTACACCCCATTCCAATGCAAGCATGAACACAAGCACACACGATATGTGCTTGAGATGCCCAATACTTTAAAGGGGGGGTCTAGAAGCAAACACATTACTAGTCCAAACAGGTCTATATTAGAAGACTGAATGGTAAAACTAGCGAATGGCAAAACAGCAAAAAGACCAGACCTTGAACTTGCTGCAGCCCCCCACACCCCCACTAAATATATATACCAACTCTGAGATCACACTACACTGAGGAACGGGCAAATATTCCAATTTTCACTGTACCACGATCTGGCAAACAGCACTTCGAGGTCCGGTCTTTTCACTGTTTTGACATTCGCTATTTTTTTCATTCATTCTTCTAATATAGACCTGTCCAAACACTTAGTGCCAACAACTCAGCTCTAGGCTCTCTATATGCCAACTCTGTTGGCAAAATATGGAACTCACTTCTTGCTGAGCTTACTTCAGAACCCGCTCTAACCCAATTCAAAAAAAGTCTAAAACAGTGCCTTAAAATACGATGGCTGTGTCCTTGCTCTAAGCCTGGCCAACTCTGGCAATATAAACAAGTGCTAAAGAGGTCTTTTGGCCACCCTACATTGCTTCCTAATTTGATAAACTTTAACAAATCAGATTTATATATGACAGAAGGAATGACTTTTATCCTATCAATTGTATCTGTAACAGTGTTTTAACTTGTTTAATGTAACAGTTTTTTCTATATGTATGTGTGGAGCTTTTCTACCCAGGCCTCCACTGAAAATGGACATATCCCGGTGAACAAATGCAAAATAAATAAATAAATAAATAAAAAGCTTAGTGTAATATATCCCTGGAAAGACATTTAAAAGCCCATAACTATAAAATTAAATGCTGGGACAAGTATTTAGAGTTCAGACACCTTGTCTTTGTATCCATGAACATCCTACCTCACTGATTGTTTATGGTGGTAAACCATCGGGGGGAGAAACTGTTTTCCACTCAAGGAACTGAATGCTCTGCATTACAGCTTGTTCTCTCACTACATTTGCCACTGTGGCTCCAACTTCAGAGTCACTTCACTACCCCATGTCCCAAGTGTGCGTCTCCATCCAGCTTCTTTCACTCTACAAAAAGATACAGTGGATTCTTGTATTTTCTTAATCATTATGGTTTATTTCATTTTGGTTCAAACTTGTACTAGAAAAATATAACCAAGATTTCACTGTGTTTAATTGTGGCTAAGTGTTGTGCTGTTAATGTGTAGTAAATATATCAGTACATGTCTACTGACTTTTTACTCTAGGCTGCAGTAATAGCAGCAACGTTTGTCTTTCAGCTGTTAATGAGTAGAAATTGTATTAGCAAGTTTCTACTGGCTGGGTGTTTTACAATAGGATTCAGTGAAACCATCAAAATGTTCTTGTTGTTTGTACTGCGGTTACATCAAGTAGGTCTGTAGCCTGTTGCTATCTGGCTATCTGCTCTTTCTTTTTTTTCTCTTTCTCCCTGCTTATCTATAGTTGCATGTGTTTATGTAATGTATATATGTTTCCACTCACTTCTACTGAAGGCTTCTATTGTAACACCTGACTCTGTGTATACGAACAGCACAGTTACTGGATAATGTAGGCGATTATTACCATATGAGAGTTTCTGTTTGTGAAGAGTTTTGTCATTCTCTAGAGTTGCTTCCTTTTTTTCATATATGTTAAACACGCTAGCTGGCTGCCTTTTCTAAGTGCCTAAATATCAGATTTATAGAGTGTATGTTGTGTAGCAAAGAGTGGGAACTAACAGATATGCTTTCCAACTGTCCCTCTAACATCTGTAAACCTACATCTCAGTAACCCCACACTTGCATGCATACACATATGTCTTGTTAGTTTCGTTTATTTTTCTTTCTGTCCTTCTATACTGTGGAAGCCACCATTTTTGTTTTTTAGTAATCCCAAACTTGCATACCTACAAATATCTCCTGTAAGCTTATTGTCCTGTTTAAAGGCTAGAAAGCTGAAATGCACAACTGTGAAATATAGTGCACTACTCTTAAGGTGGATGAGTATAGACAAATAGTACTGTACCTAACTAGTTCAACCATCAAGAAATCCCTTAACTTTTTTTCTCTCTCTCTCTCTCTCTCTCTCTCTCTCTCCCTCCCAGTGAAACAAGCACATATTCCATCTGCAGCAGCAGCAGTCAGACTTATCATATCGCACTACTTAAAGAACCTGCACAGCTGAATTTCACCTGCAGTTGGCAAAAGTTTCACAAGGAACAAATAACCAAGTAATATCTATGTAAGGCTATCTCCAAAACTCAAACTAATAACTTAATTTGTCCCGGTCCCCTTCAATAAACACATCACACCGAATGACATTTGACGACCTTTATTAAAACTTCCATAACACAGCTTTGTTCACCAACTTTATTAATTACAACTGACCATAATATAGTTGATTCTAAACACAGCAGAAACATCCTTGTAATGTTAATCAGGGCAGCGTACCTACTCACCCTGCCCCAGTAAGCAGCGTTCATACCTCTGCTCGCTTACTTTACTTGTGGTGTGCTATCCTTGTAATGCTAATCAGGGCAGCGTACCTACTCACCCTGCCCAGTAAGCAGGGTCCATACCTCAACTTGTTTACTTTACTTATGAAGCAGTGTCCCATCTCACTTCATACACCATTCATTGAATTACCTTCCACCAAATAAGCACCATCCTTACCTCAACTTGCTTATCTATTCAGCAAGCTTCCTCCAACTGCTCATTTAATTGTTAAATTTATGGTGACAAAAATGAGTTTAGTTCCTAACTAATTTTATAGTGTGTACTCTTAGTTGTTGGGAGTTTGTTCTAAGGGAATAAGCTGGTAGATGATTCCTTAGGGAGCTAGGCAGTGTACCAGAAGAGGGGTAACTGGCAGGGTGAGATACTAGAATCCAGTCTAAGGTGGTTTGGTAGGTAAGATCTTTACTGTATCTTGTTGGAGCATTGATAAGCTGAGAAAAAACATACAGATTTATACTATTTGTGGGGGAGTCAGAAGCTATGGCTTGCCAATCTATATTTATGTCTCCTAAGATTACTGTTTCAAGGTTTATTGTTTGGGATGTCCAGGCTAAAATATTTTCCAACACTGGTATATTGTCACCTGGTGGGATATATATTACTATTATGCAAATATTTTTTGATATATTGAGGTTCAAAATGGAAATTAGTACCTCAGCATTGGAAAAGATGGATATATTACTGGTGTAGGGTGTGATGTTGAGTGTAGTGGGATAAAGAAGTGCTATCACCCCCCCCCCTTTTTTTAGATCTCTCTCTTCTGGTTATTGCAAAGTTTGGAGGTATTAGTTCTGAGTCTTTTACATTGGGGTGTAGCCATGTTTCAGTAAGGGCTAGTATGTACCCTTCATAATTTTAATGTTCTTTCTTCCACCCTCATATTTTCAAAACTATCTTTTTTTCTTCCTCCTCCTGATAATAAGTTCCTTTGCATCTCGTAAAGAAACATTGATTCTATATCCTCAAACAGTAATTCTGTAAAATTCTACAATTACTGCAATATGACTCACTTTATAGTATGTACCATCTACAAACTGTAACTTGTACAATTCTGTAAATACTGTATTTTAACTCTGTACAAAATGCAAACTGAATCACTTCTATAGAAAGTACCATCTGTAACAGTCAACACCAGTGTTATGCTCTAACAGTGTAATTGTATTGTATTGATAACTTGATTGCTCTAACAGTGTAATTGTATTGTATTGATAACTTGATTGCTAATCTTTTATTATATTTGTATAACTATATAACCTTGTTAATGGAGCTTTTCTCCCCAGGACTCCATTGAAAACGGGTTCATCTTGGCCCAATGGACTATCCTGGTAAACCAACTGCAAATAAATAAATAAATAAATAAATAATGTCAGGTTTATTTTGATCAATCCAAGCATGCAGTGGGGCTATTTTATTACATATACTTCTAAGGTTAAGTGTAAGTATGTTTAAGTCTTTGGGGTTACTCTTGTGGTTAGGATTAGAGGGTGGACCAGGGTTAGGATGTATGTTTCCACATTTGAGTAGATAGGGAATGAGGAATGTGTACCATGGGAAGTGGTTTTTATTCCTAGTTGAGAGTACTGGTGTCAGGTGTGGTTTCATAGTTGGTGAGGAGGCCAGTTTGAGGCTTGAATAGAATGGGAGGGTATAGGAGAAAAGCTGGGAGGAGATATGTGATAATCTGTGTTGTTTATTGTGGAGAGGGTTAGAGGAGGTTGTGATGTGTATTGGTGTGTGGGGTATGCAAAGATGTAGCTGTAGTGAGGTTGTGAATTAAGAGTAAACAGGCTAGGCAAGTTAGGAGGAGCATGTCAGCTGTGATAGTGGGTTTAAAGTAGTAAAAGTGGAATTTGTGTGTTTGAATGTAGTACAGGTGTAAATAAAGACTGTTATCATGTGATATATGTGCAGCTGAAGGTAAAGTTGGAAATGTTTTGACTTCAGAGTGGGCTCTGACAATGTGGTTAGGTGTTTTACCTTACAGTTTGTGATAAGGATGGGAGGGGGAGATGTGATTGGTCAGTGGTAAAATTATGGTGCGATGCTAGTTTGCGTGTTTAGTAGAAGAGAAGGTGGTAAGCCAGGAGTTAATGTAAAATAGTTTCAGCTGGTGATTGTATTGTAATGGTAAAGTACAGTAAGATCCAAAAAATAATAGTAGAGGGCATGTGAATTCAAGGTGATGGATGTAAGAGAGAGCAGATAAGTTTGGCTAAATAAAATAAAGTAAGGTGCGCATGAAATGTGGGCGTGGACAAGGTAGAGTTGTATATAACTGGATCATAGGAATGAGGGGGAATGGTTTGCTTAGGATTAGAGTAGAGGTGCTGGGGGAGGGTGGAATATGGGGAAAGGGCAGGGGAGTGGAACAAATGAAGCAGGAAGAAACCCCCCCCCCAGATGATTTACCACCATAAACAATCAGTGAGGTAGGATGTTCATGAATACAAAGAAACGGTGTCTGAACTCTAAATACTTGTCTCGAGTCACAGCATCTAATTTTATAGTTATGGGCTTTTAAATGTATTTCCAGGGATATATTACACTGATCGCAATCTCCTACAGGAAATAGAGTGGACACCCCCTTAAACAACTACCCCTTAATGATGCTGTACTATACTTTAATAACACCTTCCTTCACATGCTTAATACACCAGCTCCCATTCGTATGAAAAGAATCAAAACGGACTCAGCACCATGGAACTCAGCACCATGGAACTCAGCACCATGGAACTCAGCACCATGACTCTCTAAGGAATGTAAACACCTGGTGAAGCAAGGGGACGTAGCCAGGTCAACCTGGAAACAAAACAAAAATGAACAAAACCATGTCAATTTCAAAACCCTACGTAACAAAGTGACAACACTAATCAACAGCGATAAGAGGTCATATTATTCCCAGCTTCAACTCCAGCATAAAATCAACCCCAGTAATTTTTGACATTCCATATCTTCTCTACTTAACCCTGGAAGAAATGGAGACCACACCCTATCACCAGATACCCCTCCATCACAAATAGCTGAAAATTTTAACAAGGACTTCATAACATCAATTTCAGACCTACTAACACATCTAATGCTGGACCCCTCCCCCCACCCTTCAACCTATTCAGACACCGACCCCAGGCCATCAACTACTTCTAACCCTGTCATTACTAACCACCATACTCAACAACATGTCATACAAACCCCATTCTCATTTCAGCCCATACCCACTGACACCATTAAGAAACTGCTACAAAAACTAAAACCCTGCTCTACCTCAGCTGACAATCTCCCCCCATACTACCTCAAACTGGCTGATAACTCAGTTGCATACCCAATCAATATCCTTATAAACAGGTCTTTATCCGAATCAGAAGTACCTACCATATGGAAACAATCTCACATCACCCCCATCCACAAAGGGGCAACTCTTTTGATCCATCCAATTTCCGTCCTATATCCATCTTGTCACCCATATCCAAAATTTGAGAGAGAGGTATCCATCAGCAGGTAATGCAAAATCTATTGCAAAACAATCATTTAACCAAAATCCAACATGGCTTCCAACCTAGCCACAGCACAGCTACGGCCTTATTATCTTTTACAGACTCCATGAAAAAGACCAGAGATGCAGGATGCTATACAGCCTCAGTATTCCATGATCTCTCCAAGGCCTTTGACACAGTGTCTCACCATTTACTTTTGAACACACTGTCTAACTTAGGCTTCTCACATAACACAGTAAAATGGTTTCAAAGCTACCTCAAGGATCATAAACAAGCAGTGAAATGATCCAATGAACTCTCACCCTTCCTCCACAACCATCTGGAGTCCCCCAAGGCGGGTCTATATTAGAACATCGAAGTTTCAAAACTTCGAATGTTCTAATATCGACCCCTATTCAGCGAACACTGAAAATGGAGAAGCTACAGAAAACTGATTTTTTTTCCTAGGGAAAGAATTCGGTTGTCCGTTTCTGTTGCTTCACTATTTTCAGTGCTGTGGTGGAAAGTTACGGGTCGGGTTCAGGTAAGTGTGCAATTGGGAGTGGGTTAGGTGAGTTAGGATTAGGGCATGGGTTAGGTATGTGTGTGATTGTGTGGATGTGAGGGTTAGGGCGGGTTAGGTGAGTTAGGGTTAGGGCGCGGGTTAGGTATGTGTGCGATTGTGTGGACATGAGGGTTAGGGCGGGTTAGGTGAGTTAGGGTTAGGGCGTGGGTCAGGTAAGTGTGCGATTGTGTGGACGTGAAGGTTAGGGTGGGGTAGTTGAGTTAGGGTTAGGGCATGGGTGAGATGAGTGTGCGATAGTGACGGACCTTAGGGTTAGGGTTTGGGTTAAGGTAAGTGGATAGTTAGTGGTGTATGTAGTTTAGTGTAGGGTTAGATGTAAGATTTTGTGTGTATGTGTTTTGGAACAGTGAATTTTTTTCCCTAGGAAAAAATTTGCTGTTCTGCATGTTCGATGCTGTCAGCGTTCACTGAATAGGGGTCGATATTAGAAGATTCGAAGTTTTGACACTTCGATGTTCTAATATAGACCCCCCCCCTCAAGGCTCCATCCTAGGACCCCTACTCTTCAATATTTTCACAAACAACATTTGCACTGCCTCTCACCCTGGGACCCTCATTTAATACGCTCAATCACTACCAGAACTATTTTCAAAAACTCAGTGGTCCTTTGCTCCAGTCGAATCCTGCCCAACTCTTTCTTAATTCAAAGAAGACAGAACTAGTACTCTTTCATCCCAAAAACGCATCCCCTGTCACTGATCATTTCAACATCTTTGCATCCGACAACACTGTCATAGAAATAGTGCAGAAAAATCAAACTTCTAGGTGTTATCATTGACAATAAACTTTCATTTGACCCCCATATAGAGCAAAATATAAAGAAAAGTTATCAAAACTGGGACTCTCATATAGAAACAAACATTTCTTTACTGCAGTAACCAAATCTACCCTTGGAAAAACATTTTTACTTTCCTCCCTTCTTTATGGTGCCCCTATCTTAACTAACTTACAAAATTCTACCCTAAGCAAGTTGGAACAATGTTACAACAAAGTTGCAAAGTTTTCCACAAACTCTAAATATCACACCAACACTGTAAACCACTCCTAGAATTAAACTGGCTTGAACTCCCCAACCAACTTGCCTTTATTCAACTATCCACCTTGCATAACGTTATTTTCAAGCCTACTGCCTGCCCTGCACTAGCCAATCTAGTTACACCTTACACACCAAATCGATCCCTATGATCAGAAGGGGTCTGTATTAGATAACCGAAAGTTTTTTTTAAGCTACCGCTCACATGAGCGAAAACGCTGGAAATCGAACTTCATAACTATATATTCCAACTCCGAGATCGCACTGCAGTGAGGAAAGTGCAATTATCCCACTCCTCACTGTACCATGACCCCACAAACACCCTTTCAATTCCCAGTGTTTTCACTCATGTGAGTGTTGGCTTAAAAAAACTTTTGGTTATCTAATATAGACCCGATCAGAAGACAAAAATTTCTTAGCTATCTCAAAACTCACAAGAAAATCTGGTCACTCTCTATATTCATACTCTGTCTCTATACTTTGGAATTCACTACCTCTAGCTACCAGGTCTATGCCTGGCCTAACCCATTTCAAAGCCTCTTTAAAAAATCATCTCAAAAATACATGGCTGTCCTCCTGCATAAAGCCTGCCTAATGCTCAGGTCTTCCTCTTCTGTCACATTTCAATCCCTCACAGACTGCAAGATCCTTAGGTTCTTCTAACTCTTTCTCTGCTTCTATACCATATCCTTAAGCTACTGCTCAGGCTTTATTGCTTCTATTCTTCTTAACTCTCTCTCACTATCTATCTGCATCACTAACTTTCTGGCTGCTATTCTCCTAACTGAATCTAACATTCTATTTTGCATGCACTATAACAGTCAATGTCACACATTGCACTACCTACGTACTATTTTTTTGGACACTGTCTACATCATATATGGTGAGAGTGAGTATTATTGTCTGTAATATTTTAACTGTATAGAATTGTTTAGATGTGTAATAATATATTGCAACATCTTATAGCAGTTTGTTCTTTCAACTTATTTTTGATTAGTATTTCTAATGTAATTTTTATTGTATTGGATTATACTGTATTTGTATTGTACTGTATGTGGAGCTTTTTTCCCCAGGCCTCTGCTGAAAATGGGTTCTGTAGAACCAGTCAGACCACCCTGGTAAACAAATGTCATATAAATAAATAAATAAATAATAGTGTGGTCGGTGTTATTACATTGTAAGATAATGCTGGCAGTGACCAACCAGATACTTTTTGTCAATATTTTCTGGTTTCATGATTTGTGTCTGGATAGATGATGAGAGGAATTAACCAGATATCTTTTCACAATATTTCTCTGGATTTGTGTGGAACAGTTTGATTGAAATACTTTAACCTGTGTGGCAACCTGTTTATGTGGACTGTGGAGCAGCAGCCCTAATTGTGTGGATAGCTGATGACAGGAAATGCATGGTGAGATGTTATTAGTGGGTTTTTTTAAATAACATTCGCAAAGATCAACCAGATATTTTTAACAATATTCCTTTGGCTTTGTGATTTTCGTGTGGAGAGTGGAATGTTCATATTTTTAGGTTTGATTTATCCCTTCACACAATTTTCTGAATCTCTCCATCACATGTGATTTTTGAAGTTGTCTAGTACACAGATCAACATGATCAACATACTGCTGGTAACTGGAGAAAGAGGGCACACATCTTACATTTCATTTTTCTGAAACAAAAATAAATGACCTTGTGTACTAGAATTTTGCAATACAGTTCACTAAAGTCTACAATTTTTACACTGCCTCTTTGATTATGTGCTTATGTTTTCCCATCATTCTTATCACTGCTTTGAACATGCGTTTCGGTAGTATCCCACATTCTTATTGTAAGTAGGATTAGATATGTGCTGTTTACAATTCAAATGATATGTTAATTAGATGTCCACATTTTTAGCTGAAGTACATACTTTTTGAGGGCCTTCGTTCCTATTTTCAATATTTGTCTCTTGATAGACATTGTGGCTGTAACTGTTTGATGGGGTTTGGGGTTCCCTGGATGAAAGTAAATTACTCCATTGCCATTTCCTCAGTTTAAACCGTCACTGTCTGGCTTTGTAGGACTCGTGTGCATTTCTGAGAACCAAGATGGTCTACTTAACTGGACACCTGATATGTAAGGTGGTCTACTTAACTGGTTAACTGGACACCTGATATGCACAGACAGAGTAGATTTAACTGCTGTGGCTATTGACTTAACTGCTGTGGCTATCTTCTGCGGAGGGAATGACTAGTTGCCTGCTGATGTTTGTTTATTATTTTGGCTTTGTAGGACTAATGAGATTGTGAGACAACATGCAATATTTTAATGTGTTGCAACTGTTTGATTGGAACAAAGATGAAATGCATTACAGGGTCATCCTGTTTTATCACAATCAGATATCAGAATTGTACACAGAAGTGGTTATAACTACTTGATGGAGTTGACTGGATGTAAATAACAGATGCTATTATCACTTGCTCAGTTTCATAGGATCATAGGAGGTTACTAGGCTAATGGCCTTGCGGTCCTTACAAGCCTAGCCAAGAGTTTATCCCCAAAAAGAAACCTCAGTCAGTCCCTGTCACCCCTGTCAGTGAGGGACACAGGTAGAACCCCAGGCACAAATTTGTGGTTTGCCATCCACTCATCAAGGTTGTGCTTGAAGAGGGTCAGTGCAGTACTCTGTTTGACATGTATGGGAAGTCTGTTCCAAAGGCAGGGCATCCTCTGGGAGAAAAACCTGTCTCACCAACAGGTTTTGTTGATGTCACATATTAGATTCAGGCCTTTTGAGTGGGTAGTACATGAGGAGTTTGACTTACGGATATGGAGCATCTCTATTAGGGCAGGGTCTGAGATTGCCTTGTAGGCAAGACACAGATCACCCCTGAGCAATCTGTACGATACTGAGTAGAGTGATAGTGATTTGAGCCTGTCTGCATAGGACAGGTGTTGGAGGCCATGGATTCTCTTTGTGAGGTATTTCAGTGGCCTTTCCAGTTAATGCAGATGTTTGGAGAGATGCATCCCAAATGGGGCATTATACTCAATTATTGGTCTAATGAAGGAGGAGTATAGAGAGGTAATAACCTCCTTTTTTCTGGATGCAATCCCTTTACTTATGAAAAGAACCAAGTAAAAGGCTTTTCTGACCACTGACTCTACATGATAGTTGAATGTGAGGTTGTTATCAACCTGAGTGTCCAGGTCTGTCACCACAGGTTATGTGCTTGGGGGTTGCTGTTGATGTGGTAATCGGTAGGGGTCATGTTTTTGCTAAATGGTATGATGATACACTTTTTTGCATTTAGCTTGAGACTGTGACTTTGGTACCAGTCATTAGTTACTGTGAGATCCTCTTGAAGTATGTTAACATCATTTGGGGAGTCAATGACAGCACCCAACTTACAATCATCCACAAACTTGGCCAGCCACAGGCGTTTTGTCTTTGCCTGAATCTCTGAGAACTAGATGCCAAACAGTAGGGGTCCCAGTAATGATCCTAGGGAGCTCCACTAGTGACAGGTCTGCTATCAGAGGTGGAGATGCCTATTTTGACTTTGAGAGTCCTGTTGGTGAGCCAGTTGGCCACTCACCTGATGAGATAGGGATTTACACCAAGTTGTGTTAGCTTTTGGATGATGCCCGAATGGGGGAGTGTGACAAAGGCCTTGGCCAATTCAAGGTAAGCTGTATGCACTGACTTTTCCTCATACAGGGCCTTGGTGACAGTCTCAAAGAAGCTAACAAGGTTCAGCAGACAAGATCTGCCCTTGACAAATCCGAACTGGGTGGGGTCAAGTGCATGGGTATTGCCTATGTTCTTGTTTATGAGATCCATAACAACACACTCCATGGCTTTACAGATTAGACTTCTCAAGCTAATGGGGCGATAGTTTCCAGGGTCAGTAGTGACACCACCTTTGTGCAAGGGGATGAAAATGGCAGTTGTCTACTCTGCTGGAATGAAGCCTGCACTTACTGTGCACTGTGGTTAAATAGGGTGCTCAGTGGCAATGCTAGTTCTTGCTGGAAATGGTGCAGAATACATCCTGGGATACTATCAGGTCCCATGGAATTGTGTTCTTTGCCTTGGATAGGGCCTGTAACACTTGATCCATAGAGATGTGAGGTGCGGGACAAGTATCAGGGATGTAGAAAGGGCCTTTGGGGGGACAGGGGCAAAGTTTACGCTGAACCTATCTGCTAGCAGGTTGGCTATGTCAACAGGATCAGTGTAAGTGATACTGTTAAGGACTAATTTGGAACAAACTTGGGCTTTGCCACAGAGGTTCCTGATGTAACCGAAAAAGACTTTATGGTTTCTCTTTATTTTGGAAGCTAGTTTCGATTCATAATTGGTCTTGGAGGTTTTCACTAGTACTCTAATTTGCTTGTTGAGGCTAAAGAGGGAATTTTTCCAATTTGAAATTTGTTCCTTTTTACCCTTGGACAACAGTTTCATCCTTTTGTTGTAAAACCTGTTGATAGAGGACATCCACCAGACAGGTTTGTGTTTCCTTGAGGAGCAGGTTTTAGTTCTGTTGCGTATGGCTGAGCCCATGCAGTTGTACAGGTGCTTGGATACTGCATTGGCATACTGTTCGGCATATTTGTCTGCATCCTCTGAGGGGGGCAGTGGTGCGAAGCTACTGATACCCTCACTTAGGAGGTTGTAGTCAGCTTTTGAGTAGTTTTTTTAACTTGATTATGACTGGGGGGATTGAGTGGGATAGAAACTTCGAATAAGACAGTCCAATGATCTGATCTCACCAGGGAAGAACATACATTGGGAGTGGTGCAGCAGTCACCCATGTTGGTGAGAACCAAGTCCAAAATGTTATCTCCACTTGCAGGGGATGAGATGAGCTGGTCTAGTGCATTAGAACTGATAAAGTCAAGGGATCATTGAGAGAGTGCATTGGTGCAAGAATAGTTCACCCAGTCTATGGTGGGGTAGTCGAAGTCACCAAGGATCAGGGTGTATTAGGGGGGTACCTTGATGGAGTCAAGTAGATCCAGGTAAGAGGAGTGGGTGTCTTGAGTCATGGAAATGGGTCTATAGCTAGCTATAACTTAGATGGGTTTCTTGCAACTATCAGTTGCACCTGGAGTAGTTCATGTGCATTATGCTGGCAAACCAGTCTGGAGGTGTGCTGTCCTTAATGAAGATAGAGACTCCACCACCCTTAGTCTTCCCTGCCTTATTTTGGGGTTTAACAGTTATCTGTCAAAAAGCAAGTGATAAATGCATCACAGAATACCCAGACCTTCAGAACTTCACACACCAAGGCTGTATAAGTGGATTTTGACATGAGTTTAGTAATAAGTTCTGCTCTGAACCCCACCTAATCTAAAACAGGCCCTGCTCACAGGTGTTCACAGTCGCTGTACTTGTGTAAAGGGCTGGGAACAATGTCATAATTTCTTTAACAATCCTTCCAAATCTCAGAGGTCACTATATCTTGTGTTGGGCTGGGGACAGTGAGGTCATTATTTCTTTAACTTTCCTCACAAACTTCAGAGGGGTGCAGGAAGGGTCACTATACCTTGTAAAGGAACACTGAACTGTCTCTAGAAGTAATGAGGTATTTTTTTCTATTTTCCTCACAATCTAGTGTTTGATGCATATACAAGTGACTATCTTTTTGGGTTGAGTAAATAAACGTGCTGTTTATATATATATATATATATATATATATATATATATATATATATATATATATAAATATATCTGAAGCTCATATGTTCTGTTTGCTTTTTTCAGTTCTGCCTTATTCTGACATCAGAAGGGTATACAGAGCGTAGCTGTCTTTTGGGCGGTAGAGGGTAAAGAGGCATTCTTTTATATAAATATGAGAGCAGCAGCAGCTTGAAGTATGGTCGTGGGCATTTATGCCTTACTTTTAATCCCAGTTTAACCTCAGAGGTGGATACACAAAGTGAATACCTATTTTGAGGTGGGGGGCTAGTGGTCGGATGTTATTCCCAGGTATGATGCATGTATCCTTACAGGTATTCATCCTCTCAGTTTATTGTGAAGTGGTGTTTGTGCTTTGAGCATTAAAACTTAGATACAATGTCTTTCTTCCTTGAAATAAAAAAGTAGGATTGTGTTTCTTTTCAATACACAGGATTTTTGTTCAGATCGTCAGTGTATCAAAAGGTTGGAAAAAAGCTCTAAAATGCACCTCAAAAATCTATAATCCCATGGCATCCAGACCCCCAGTTTAATTTAGTTATTACAATGTAGTTTTGGTCATTGGTCATGCAGGAAAAAAAACAAAATTGAAGGATAAGACTAAATTGATTTCTTTAATCATGGTTTTGTTTAGGCAATCACTAGCTAAAAAAATCTTGTTTAAAAAAACCTCTAAAGCGCACCTCAGAGCATCCATAAGCCGATGGCATCTGGGATGCTTGCAGCCCCCAAGACCCATGGCTTAGTATAGTCCTTCTCACTGCAGTTATTACTACGTAGTCTTGGTCAGTTAGGAAGTGCTGAAAGGAGCAGGACAGAAACAAGCTTAGGGTACGACTACATTTCTTCCTTTGATCATAGTTTTTCTTTAGGCAATTATGATAAAGGATATTCAAAAAACTCTAAAATGTATCTCACAGCAACTAGAACCCCATGTCTTCCAGAGCTCTTGTGGCCCACAGACCCCCAGCTTAATGAAGTTGTTTCATCCACAGTTATCAAGAGTGTAGTCTTGCTTAGAAAAAACATGTTGGATAAATGAATGAATGAATGAATGAATGAATGAATGAATGAATGAATGAATGAATAATTATAGGGGAAAAGAACTAAGTCAAGACACTATATGAGAAAAAAAAATCTGCAGTGTGAGAAGGCCCAGATGGCTTAGACATTGTGCATATGTGTGTGTGTGTGTGGGGGGGGGGGGGGGGTTATGGAGCCTTTCCTTCTAGAGTGCCAGTTTACCTAAGGCTGGCCCTGAATGTGCTTACTGTAAAAGCCTCTAGTAACTGTGCAACATCATTAAAGTTAGGCCTTAAGTAATCCAGTTATTGAACAGTTGCAGCAGCACTTTATTTACTTCCTTACTGCCTTACAGTATGTGCACATAATGTTACAGTTAGTGGTTAGATTCACACAGAATCAAAAGCTGTACCTTAGGTGTAGGAGGCAAGAGCCTCACTCCCCAACACCAACTGCCAGTCCTCTTTTAACTGTTGTAAATCGCTGATTACAATCTAGCATGATTAGTCAATTTTCTGGCTCACAAAATACACATTGATGTAAAATCTGTGGTTATTTAACTTTTTAAGTGATTTATGATCCTCTGCTGTTATCTGTCTCAAGTTTTGCAGAACATCTCTGACTTTGCTTCATTTCTGTTCCCTGTCCTTGAAGAAGTCGTTTAACTAGGTGGGGCTTTGGGGTAGCTGAAAATTTGAGCTAGGTTCCTCACTGGTCCCCTCAACTGCAAACCTGTTAGCTACCTATGAACAGAAGTAGTTATGGTGTAAAGAAGTAAACTGATTGTATTAAACAAGAGCTTCATCATATGAGCCATGAATTTTGGATGTGATCCTTGGTGTCCTTGTTTTGTTGAATGCTGACAATACATTTATTATTCAGCTGTGAATAAACTGGATAGCATGAAGTCTGAGTTTAATATTAATATTTTAGCCATGCATATATTTTAATTTAGCCTGACATTTTGCAGGCACACAGATGTGAAATGCAGTTTTAGGCTACAACAGTTTGTCTAGCATGTATTGCAAATGAATCAGGCTGTGAGCTACTAAAGAGCTTCTCCCTGTAGTGCATGGTTTGATGCCCTCCGCCTCCATTTTTCCTCTGTGGAACTATGCTAAGTTACTTCACCAAGCAATACTCCTGAGCTGCTCCTAAAAAGGGTCACTAAAGTCATGTGGGATCTTCCAGGCTGTTAGCAAATATACTGTATATAATATATATCTTTTAAATTCCTACACCCTTCACATATGTGCTAATTAATACTTCACTATATGCTATCTGAGTATGAATCCCAGCATGACTCTTGTATTTAGTGAAAATGCATCTGGAAGCCCATTAATCTACAAGATTCAATGGAAAAAGCATTTATTATTTCTCATGGTAAGTCTGTTTTCAATGTGACAGTATTTTGTTTTATTTAGAAAAAGACTGTCAACATTTTTCTTTAAAGTTTTAAATGAAATCCAAATCTCTATGATAACTATAAAAGTAAAAAAGAAAATAATATGTCAACTAGCAGTCTGAACAACATTTATGGTAATTGGGAAGAGATAGACAAGTAATAGGATATTGGTATGGCTGGAGAGGGCCGTATTCATTACATTGCATATGGCCCATTTCTTCATAATCTGGTTTAGTTGATTCTGGAGGTGAATACCACAATGCTACAACATTATTAGCCATAAAAGAACTACTCTTGATGATGGAGAAGACATACAGAGGTCAAAGATGAGATGCGGGAGTCAGAAGCATAGCTGACTCAAACAGCACTCTGTGATGGTATGTCCCACACCCCAGCTGTAAAGTGAAGAGAAAAAAAAAAGCACTTTGTTGTAATAAGCCAGTTTATGACAGTTAGATCCACACCTCCCAGCTCTTATATTACACATAAAAGAAGTCCATTCCTTCTACTGGCATGCCCCCCCACCCCAGTCATTCAAGTCCCATTTACATGCCCTGTCTCTGACCTAATGGGGGAAGTCATCTACCCCAGGGAACTACCACATTGATAATACACCCCTAAGAGTTGACTCATTTGTTCAGGATTTGGGAAGTTATATGGACAGTGACTTAACTTTTGACCAACATGTGTCTATTGTAAGAAAGTCCTTCTGTATTGCACAGCTTATAAACAAAGGGATTGTGTCTAGTTCTTGGGATGTCATTGCCCCCTTTTACTCAGCCATCATTAGGCCAATCATTGAATATAATGCCGCCTTGGCACGTATCTGTCCAGACATATGCAACAACTGGAATACCTACATATATACCTTACTAAAATGATACAAGGCCTAAACAACATGTCCTTCATGGAACCAACTCAAAGCCCTGTCACTATACTCGGTATCCTACAAACTGCCAAGAAGTGACCTGTGTCTGGCTTACACAGCATCCTCTGACCTATTATTAATGGATTTAGTACATATCAGCAAGTCAAATGGCATCAGAAATACTCAGTCTAGGGATCTAAACCTCTTCTGCAAATATCAACAGAATGGTTTGGAGGAACTGGTATATCTCGCAGAGGATACTGCTGCTGTGGAACAGACTCCCCATCCACATAAAATAAAGTTTATCTCTGTCCAATATTCAAGCACAACTTAAATCCATGGATAAGAAACAGAACATTTACCTCAGGACTGTCCCATGTACTACTAATGGGCAGAGGCAGCTCCTAAATGCTTTATCCCATGTATGGGTCCTGTCAAATTATCTGTAGTATGATCACAGTTATTCTCATTAGGAGTAATATATAATTATCGACCATGGGATGGGTAAGCCAATGTATAACCAATTGGGGTAGGTTATTTCCAGCACAAAAAGGGACAGGGAAACTGGATAAGCTTAAAATGGCCCACAAGGGCAGTTAGCCTAATACTTACCTGTGAACCTATAAAAAAATATAATTTAAAATAATCATGAAGGTGTACCAAGGAGCTCATGCATATAGGCCTGGTCTTAAAAATGTATGTGGGGGGTATGGCTTGAAAACAGCCCAGGGCCCAAGGCACACTGTATCTGCCACTGGCTAGATGCATTTTCAATGAATTTGAGTTTCAAGGCAGAAGTTTACTGTTCCTCATGCTAAGTCTGTTTTCAGTGTGAGACTTTCATTTTCTTTAGGAAATTGCCATCAGTGTCTGTGCTCTAAAAATTAGAAATAAAACTTTTAAAATTAAATGTAAATCTGTAATGATTGTAAAACTAAAGAAAAAATAGTATGCACACTGACAGGTTTGAACAATGTTAATAATAATTGGGGAGAGACAGCCAAGTAATGGGACACTGGAATGGCTGCAGGGCGGTGCCTGGTCCATTACTTTGTCTAAGGCCCAATTTGACCATGACCCAGCTCTGTTGTTTCCTCAGTCTACCCACTGTCTCCTACACTTAGTCTTCAAACTCCTTACACTTGGATAAACCCATCTGTTGGAAGGCTGCCACTCTCCATTTTCATTTATGTGCTCCCTTTCTCATTTAGTCTGTCATAATGTGCTATTTCCTTTCTATAAACAAGCTCTAATTGCCTTTTTTAATTGTCCAGGAAATACATAGCTGTTGCACTAAAGAAATTCAGCACAGTTTATTTTCTCCTTTCAACCTCTTAGTCCAATGTATTACTACATATCTAGTCACATGGTGTACAGAAGGCTTTCTCAAGCACACTTTGTATTAATATAGGATCATAGGAAGTTACTAGGCTATTGGCCCTGAGGCCCTTATAAGCCTAGGCAAGAGGTTTGCCCACATTTATACAAATCAACAACCAAAGCCCCTGTCCAGCAGGGACAAAGGTAGAATCATAGGAGTCTATTTTCTGTTTTCTATCCAGTTATCCAGGTTGCACTTAAAAAGAGTTACTGAGGTACTCTGCTTGACATGGAGAGTCTATTCCACAGATGAGGTAGTCTCTGGAACACAAATCCATCCTGCCAACAAGTCATATTGATGTCACAGATCAGGTTAAGTTTGCATGTGCAGGTTACTCAAGTGGAGCTTGATTTTCAGATATGCAGCAGTCCTATCAAGGCAGGGTCTGAGATTGCTTTGTATGCCAGACAGAGGTCAGCTCTGCGGAGTATTTATGAAACTGAGTAGAGGGACAGGACATTTAGCCTATCTGTGTAGGGTACATGTTTGAGGCCCTGGATTCTCCTGGTGAGGAAATTTTGTGGTATCTAAGGCTGCTGCATGTGCTTTGCGAGGTACATGCTGAAGGGGGCATTGTACTCAATAATTGTCCTTATAAGGGAAGAATACAGGGATGTTATGACCTCCTTGTCCCTTGATGATATATCCTTACTTATGAGGCGGGCCATGTAGAAAGCCTTCTGTACAATAGAAAACATGGTGGTCAAAAGTCAGATTGCTATCAACCTGAGTGTGTAAATCCCTCATGATTGATTGAGTGCTTAGGACAGTGTTATTAGTTTGATAATATGTGGGGACGTCGCTCTCCCCAAAGGGAATGATGATGCATGTTTTGGCATTTAGCTTGAGGCCATGTATCAGGCACCAGTCATTTGTTTGTGTAAGACCCTCTTGGAGGACGTCCACATCACTTGGGTAATTGAAGACCATGCCCAGCTTGCAGTCATCTGCAGACTTGGTCAGCCATAGCCCACTGGTTTTGGCCTGCACCTCAGAGAAGTAGATCCCAAATAACAGAGGCCCCAGGACTGCTCCCCTAGAGTACGCCACTCATAATTAGTCTAATTCTTGAGGTGGTTTTCCCTATTTTGATTAGGTGGATTTTATCAGTGATGCAGTTTGCTACCCATCTGGTAACATATGGATTGATAACTAGTTGAGAGAATTTATCTATTATGCCTCAGTGAGGGAATAGTGTCGAAGTCTATGGCCAGGTCAAGGTAGGTGGTGTGCACCATCTTCCCCTTGTCCATGGCTTTGGTGACTGTCTCAAAGAAGTCAACCAGATTTAACAGGCATGACCTCCCTTGACAAAGCCAAGCTGTGTGGGGTCAAATGTTTGGAGGTTGGCAATGTCCCTGTTAATAAGGTCCATGATAATCCATTCCATGGCCCTGCAGATCAGGCTAGTTAGGCTGATGGGTCTATAATTTCTCTGATCGGTGGATGCTCTACCTTTGTGTAAAGGGATGACAGTGGCTGTCCTCCACTTGGCTGAAAATTGAACACCTCTGCCAAATTTCAAACCCGGGCCCTCTCTCAACTACAGTCAACTGCACTAACCAAGCACACTACACAGATCGAAGATTATATCACCCCTGATGAGACTCGAACCTACAATCTCTAGCTTAGGAAACCAAGGCCTTATCCATTAGGCCATTTGGGTCACTCCTGATTTGTTGATTAACTTATTTAGACTATTCTATATCTATTTTTATTTATTTATTTTTTTTTGTATATTGTCCATATGCAGATGTTTTACTGGGGACTGGTTCTATCATAGAAGTTAATGACCGGGTCTTCAATGTCATATCCACGTTATTATGTGTCTGAGACATGGATGTTAAGACATTCGCATAGAGAGTGAAAAAATGTCAGGGCCAATTTTTAAATTCTCTTCTTAGTTTAGTTAACTAAATTACTTATAGACTGACAAATGTAAACTTCTGTGGAGAGAATGAAAATAGAAACCAAGTAGTTCTGAGACAATTAAAACTGAAGTAATGTCTCATCTATGAGAATAGACTGTAACAGCACTTGGGGGTGAGTGTAACAAATGTTACACACCTCTGGAAGCATTGTTACAGTCTGGTCTTACACTAAAGAAGTGCATAACAGGTTTATCTTTTTTTCCGATTCTGGAGTGTAATCACAGCTGTTCATGCATTACAGTGCCTTTAAGTACAGTGTATATATAGTTCACTATAATCATTCTCTATATCAACTTCTTCTTTCGGCTTTACCCGGTTAGGGGTCACCACAGCGGAACTCCTGTTCGCTAATGATTGACAGTAGATTTTTTTATGGATGCAGAGGTGCCAGCTCGATGCCCAACCTTCAATGAAGGCACGCCCATTCTACGCATGTCTTTCGAATGCCACTCAACTGTGGGGAGAACATGCAGACTCCACACAGAAGGCGCTCCAGCTGAGAATCGAATGGGAGAACCTCTTGCTGTGAGGCAACAACGCTACCACTGCACCACCACAGCTATTCTGTATATCAACTAGTATATATTAATGCTAGTTTTGGGGTTCCCCTAGTACGTTATCTCAAGGTTGAATTGTTTGTTAGTTATGTTCAGGCACAGACTTGTGTCATTTATATGGCATTTACACTGGGCACAATTTACGAGGACCTTACTAGTTCCCTTTCATTTTGCCCTTACATCTTATTTATTTATGTATATATTTATTTATTTACTTATTTATTTATTTATTTGTCATTTGTTGACTGGATTAGTCTAACTGAGCCAGTGGCACGTTTTAAGTGGAGAGCCAATGAAAAAAGCTCCAAACAGTTATTGCAAAGTTACATAAAGAAAAACATCTGACAATGAAGCTGTATGCAAACAATACAATAATGTGCTTTACATGAGAACATTAAACATTTACAAAAGGCCTGGGAATGAAGTTTACATAAACATTACAATAATGTTCATAACATGCAGTACAAAGTTTAGATTTTTTTTTTTTGGCAACAAAAAGAGAAAGAAATGCCAGTGAGATAAGACACTTGCAATAGATAGGTGTTAAAAGTGTGAGAGGTGGTAAGGTGGTAGGGTGGGATTTAAGTGGGATCACTGATATTAATAATCACACCAGCAGTTAAGCATTATTTATTTTTCATAGAGATGATTTGTTTTGGTCCGCTGCATCTGAAATGAATAATGCAAAATTTTTATATGAATTTTGCCTTCATCTGTACCTCTGCAATCCATGACAAAACAGCAAATATGTTTTCCATTAGTGTGGAGGTACAATTAGTTCACATATTATGCCTGGTGTTTCTGTGGGTGCAATAAATAATGTTTCTTATTACTGTATGAGTATGCTTTCCATACAGAATCTTGAAACAAACATATAACTTTCTTGTACAGCAGTGTATTACAGTTGTTGGAGCAGGGGATATCAGATTAAATCCAGGTCCCCTTTCAACACTTACCTCTGTGCCGGTCCCTAATGGATCTGTGGTGGGAAGAGAGATAGGGGTCAGCTGTTTCTCAGTTGTATCAAGTAATGGTATAAGAACTGTCAGCTTGCCCTTTAATGGGTTTCAGAGCAGCACTTCTGAATATAAATAAAATGGTCATTATTAGGGGCGTGGATGATGATGTCCATTCCTGATATTCTAGGTGTTATAGTAACTTGGTTAGAGTATTTCATTTGTCTTCTTTATTATATAGGTGAGAATTATAATATTTTGCTGACAACAGACTAAAATACAAAGCAGAGGTGGAGTATTAGAAATGATTAAGAGCAGATTTCAGGCTAAAGTAGTGAAACAAATGTCATATGACAATGATGATCTTCAGTGGTTTATAGCACAAATTCTCAACAAGGGTCATATCAAGCTTTATATTGGAATGGCCTATATACCGAATTATCAAATTCTACCAAGAGTACTTATATTAACTTCATCCTAGTTGGAGACTTTAACATAAACTGGTGTAATAGTGGCAAAGATTATTAGAAGGAAGTGTATCCTTTAATAACATCATGCAGATGGTTAAAGACCCCATGAGACAAGACAAAAGTAATAACAAAAATAACAAAAATATCTAACTTGATGTATTTCTAACAAACAGAACACATAAGTATTGTATGCCTCAGGTGTTATCTAAGTCCATAAATAGCTAATGCAAAGCCCTTGCTGATTGGTTATTTAAACATTAAAAGGCTCTCTTGACTCATGTTATGGAAAAATACTTTCTGGTATAGTTGGAGGCAACGCTCTGTCTGAAAATGGAAACGGTAAAGTTTGAGGATTTAGAAAGTACTCTTGGTGTGAGTTTCCATAATGAAAAAAATACATTTTACCTGGGATACATGAAAAAAAACATAATGCTAACCACTTGCAAGAGTTTAACTGCAGAAAGTAAACCAGAATAGCTATGGATGTAACCAAATATTGACAGAAAGGAGGCTAGGATATGTATAAAAGCAGCCAACTCCAACTATCTCAGAAATAGTTATCTTAAAAGGGTTTCTATAAATTTATTAAAGAGATAAATGATGCCCTCAGTGGCAAGCATTGCGTGAATGGCCCAAATGATCAGTTTGAGATCAACGTGGTAAGTGAGCGATCATTGTGAGGTCGCCCTAGTAGCTTTGTGATCAGTGTGAGATCAACCTAGTAAGTGAGCTTAAAGACCATATTTTAACTAACAGTCCATGTCACTTGACCTCTGTCACTACTATTTTAAAATGTTTTAAATGTCTGAATCCTAGGTATTTTATATGAGGCAGCACACACATAATATCATAATTTGGCCAATCCAAGTTAAAAATTTGCTGGAAATCTTAAAAATGTTTAAATTAAAAGTTAAGACATATGAAGTAGTAATATCTGGTATCATTAATTGACTTTAATAGTCCTTGAGAATCAGCTGGATAGTTATATGAGACAAAGTCATGAATGTTCTGTAACATCGGGACAGTTAAGAGATGAGGATGTTGTGTGTGTGTGTGTGTGTGTGTGTGCATGTGTGTGCGTGTGTGTGTGTGCATGTGTGTGTGTGAGGGTTGGGGGGGCAGTGAAAGAGGGTGATGCCTGTGCCTAATTGAGCATGGGCTACCAGCAGTGATAGTTGCCTGCAAAGTGCTTATTATCATTTGCAATAATCACAGAGTGATTCAGAGATTTGTAAATTGGCTGATAATGAGATCCTTCATTTCAGCCAGTGTGTTTCTGAATCACTGTTTTCTATGGTCATAAAAGGTTCTTTTTGACACAGCACTTAACTCTTGTGGCTGATTTCTTTCTGAATTCGGCCCTGTATCTTTCAGGGACATCTTATAAGTTCAATGAACATTTCAAAAACACAGTCATATATACAACTAGTTACTATATTTTTATGGAAGGTAGCCCCTTATAGACTTCAACACATCACATTCTTGTAACCCTAAGCTTAATCCTAACAGAAAACATAACCTAAAAATTTATACTATCTGCAAATCTGTACCTAAATTTAACTCTAACCCAACCCAAGCCTTAATAATAATTCTAACCCAACCCTCAAATCTTATTTTAAAGTCATTAAATTGTACCAATAATAGACAGCTGAAAGTAAAAACATTGTATATTTCACTCAGTGTAGCATTCACACAAACTGAATTCTTCCAAGACAATTAAGTAGAATTGCATTTGATCACTCTGACTTTAAACAAGTGTGCCCTCATATTTTGCAATCAAATAAATGTAAATGTAATTTGTAGAACAGTTTGCCTGGCACTCGGCCCAAAAATGTTAAAACTAAAGAAATAATTTTGTATTATTGCCTATGATTTAGATAATTAGTCTTGATGACTAATTTCCTGTTCCATGTCATTCACAGACTGAATATGAATGCACTTCACCAGAAAAATAATACAGTTATGTGCAATGTCATAAAAGGAGAAACGGGTAATGTGTGCAAATCAGCTAATTTGAGAAACATTCATATCAGGTGTGACAAAACAGAATCTTGGTCCTATAAGCTAATACATCATTTTCTGCCAGATGTGAAACTGTTGTCATTAGCATGAAAGGGAGTAAATTAGCTTTGCTAAATCTGAGAGCTTGTCATTGCTAGATACTTGGGAAGGAGCAGTGACACCTGGGGAATACAGCATAATTAATGATTCGATGCAATGTTTTTAACATCTTTCTGTATCTGAAAATGCTTGACTAATTGGAAGAAGTAACAAAAGAAGCTTGATTTTAGAATGATATAGTCTAATTCTGAGCATGGAATAGCTGACATGTGACAATATTTTAATTTGCTTGAAGTCATTATATTTCTTTGGAAATGTCCAAAGTACTAGACATATATTAATGTGCAACTACATTATTCTATTATGAATTCATGCACATGCTTAAAGACCATGAAGACGTTTTTACACACACACACACACACACACACACACACACACACACACACACACACACACACACACTTGTATCATACTATATATTATAAATGCTAGTATTTTAATGTGCTGATAAATCTTTCAAAACAGAGCAATCATTTCAAAATACAGCTACTCTTGGCTGTAGCAAAGCTGACATTACAACAAGATACATTAGTATTTTATCTGTTAAAAAACAAAAACGTCTGCTGCAGTACAGAGCTGCTAATCCATAAAGTTTAATTTATCAGCATCCACAAGTTAGAATTTCATGTTAAATAAATAAATAATCATAAGCTATAGTACTTCACACAGCCAATAATAATCCCACTTGCACAAATAACAGTTTCTGATATCTGGAATGTTGTTCTCCATGACAAAATGACTTGGCACTCGCTCTGCTTTGAGACTTCATTTAGGAGGATGGCTACTGTGCTGTGTGCATTTTTAAAATAAAGCTTAAAACCAGGGGTGGTTCATGCTATTGGACTGCAGAACTGCAGCCCCACCAGCTGTAAAATGAAAGAAAAACAGAACTGTAAAATAATTAGCTGCGAGTCCCGGAACTGCACATGCGTGCTCTGCGAGTTCCTATCCGGACTGCCATTTAACCAGTCCGGATTATGAAGAGGAGGCATCAGTGTACAGATGATTAGTTGGTGAATATGGACGCATTTGGATTAAAAATTCTGCCTGGAGCCTTAGACATGGTTCCTTTTGTTTCTTATCAGTGTACAGATGCCCAGAAGTCTATGCGGTTTGTAACCCCATAGACTGGAAGGAGATCAGACTGCAATGTCTGCAGTCACGTACGTGGATGTATAGCAACTGATTGGCTCTGTTGAAGGGAATTTGTATTTGGCGCTCTCGCTGTAAGGGAATTGGGTTCAGAAGCTGCTGCAAGGGAATGTGTGTGTGTAAAATGCCTGGTGGCTAGAGTTACTCAGGCTCAAACCTGTACCTTGGGTAGAGGTAGCAAGAGCCTGAATTTCCTACTCACCACCACTTGCAAAAATTGTTTAGATTTTTGCCTCATATTTTTGTTCTGTTCTGTTCCTCATAAAATCTGTGGTTTTCTGGATTTTTGTAATCAGTGAAGGATTGAATTCACTAAATAATGACATGCATTTGAATTTCAGACTTCATATTCTTCAGAAAATACATGGTAACACAAAACCTTTTATTCTAGTAATTTTCTAAGTTTATAAGATCAATATTTGAAAAAGTTCCCTATTTTTGGGGCTGTATTCCCCCATTATTGGCTTTGTCCAGGTTTTCTGTGCTAAGAGGTTGAAAGGTATGGTGAGAACTGAATTCACTGAAAATGTTTGGGGGCTGTATTCCCCCATTATTGGCTTTGTCCAGGTGTTTTTTGCGAAGAGGTTGAGAGCAATGGTGAGAACTGAATTCACTAAATGTAGCCATTTAGCTGCTATGGCATAGTGGTATGTTGCCTTGATTATAGTGCACAGCATCTTGGGTTCAAGACTTAGCAGTGAAATGCATGGTGGTAATGCAACTTTTTATTCTAGCAACTTTCCAAGATTATACAAGCAATGTTTAAAATGTGTCCCTGGTTTTTGGGCATTTGACCCTCCTCCCAAATAAATTTTGACTTTTTGCAGATTTCTTGTGCTGCAAATTTGAGAGATACAGTTGAGTGTTGAGTGGATTTTACAAGGCGCTGAGAGCTGCAGGGGAAAAGAAGTTTAGTGCTGCTTATGGTAAGTCTGCTTGCATTGTTAATAGCATAACAGGTTAAATGCTTGCTTTTGATGCAGCAGGCTGTGGGTTTTACTCTCACAGTATTTAGATGCATTGCTGATACTGTACTGTGTTGTACTTTTAAAGGCGGTGGGTGCTGCAATCCTGAGAATGTCCTCTTTGGTGGAGATACCTAGTAACTATGAACCTGTTATGAGTTTGCCATCCATTCCCTATTGCAATATTGCTAGCTTATCATTTTTTTAGTGTAAGATAGGCAATTTATTCCTCAAGGGCAACAGGCACTTTATTTGTAGATGAAACAATGAAATGTAAAGTTGTTTATTGTTCATTAGTTACAGCTCTCTCTAATGTAGAATTATTTAGATGATTTTTACTTCTGCAGAGATTGTGCACATTTACTGATACCGGTGGATTGTAGAAGTCTAAGTAGACTTTTATGATGGAAATGTTCTAAATTGGGCAATTTTGTCATTATTGGTGCATGCATTTTGTTTCATTGTTTACTGGAAAAATGTCCAAAACAATAAATTTAAAATGCCCTCTAACAACTGCATTGTATTATACAAGGAATATAATTTAATACAATTGGGAAGGTGTTTATTGATTATCTGATCAGCTCAGGTACACCCTTTCCCATTTCTTGGTTGGATGTGTTCAGTTAGGAACTAGTTAAATCAACTGTCTACAAGCACAAACTTTTTTTGTTACTGAATATTTTCACTGAGTCTGAATGCTAGTGAAAGTGATGAAGCCAGATTGAAGCAATCACTTCTCTTAGATCTTTGTTTTGTTTTCTTTTTTTTGGGGGGGGTGTACTTATTATCCACACCTAGAGAGCTAAGTCCATCATGTAGGATTTCTGCTGCACAATTCTCCTGGCTGGACTATACCTCTCAACTGTCCAGATTTTCACAGAATGAATAGATTTTTGCATCTTATTTTGGTTTTTTCCTCATAAAATTTGTGGTTTTCTGGCAAATCATTTAAGAATGAAGTCACTTAATAATGACAGACACTGAGTTTCAGACTTCATATCCTTCAGAAAAATGCATGCTAAAACAAGACCTGTTATTCTAGCAACTGTATAAGTTTATACAAGAGCAATTTTTAGTACTGTTTGTTCCCCCAATATATTTGACCTTGTCCAGATTTCCTGTGTTAAGAAGTTGAGAGGTATGCGCAAATAAATCGCTTTATAGAATTAGGTATATCCAAACCTCTCAACTGTCCCCAATTTTGGCTCACAATGTTGCTCTCCCCCTAATAATTCCTCCTCAAAATGGCAATTTTGGAAGAAACGTGGAGGGTTTACAATTAATACATAATTGTAATGATCAGAGTTACAGATTACTTTTATTTTAAAAATGCATGTAGATTCTCTTATTTTGTCAGCTGCACAACTTAACAGTACCAATATTAAAAATGTGTCCCTTCTTTGACAGGTTCCCAACCGTATTGTGTGGCTATTTTATATTTTTACATCACATTTTTGGTCCGTTTTTCATAAAATTGTGGTTTTCTGGCAGATTAGTGGCAAATCATTAAAGATTGAAGTTAGAAAATAATGACAGACATTTAATTTTCAGATTTCATACCCTTCAGAAAGTTAATACTAATGCAAGACCTACTATTCAATTATCTTTCTAAGTTTATAAGAGCAATGTTTAAACATTTTCCTTATTTTAGGGCCTTTGTCCCACTTCTGTTTATGGCTTTTTCCTTTTTTCTTGCTCTGAGGTTAAGAGGTATGGCAAATGTGTCAGGGCCATCACTGTCAGCCAGAGACATTTCACATTGTGACATACATGTTGTCCCCAACTCCCCCATGTAGTGACTCTGGATATGTCCAAGCAAGGCAAGACGCAGTTATGCAGTGTAAGTGTGCAAAGTATCCCCCCATCCAAGGTAGACAGAAGTGCTACAGTGGCTTTTCATCTGTCTTTGATTTTTACAGAATGTTCTGTTCTGTCATATTTTTATACTGTTGATTTATGCTTCTTATTCAAAAAAATGCAAGTTGTTGCAGTGCTTGTTGCTTTGTGTTTAAGTAGCAATGCTTTAATGACCATCAGGTAAGCTTGTCTGAGATTGTAAGATGCAAGTAAGCTTTAATAAGCATACTGTTAAAGAATTATCAACATTGAAAGCCTTCTTGTTGTTGCCATGCAGAGAATATTTACAAAACTAGATAATGTATAAGCCTTAGGTATTGAAATCCATATGACAGTATTTGTAATATACTGCAGTGGTGGTGCTGCAGTAGTGTTGTCGCCTCACAGTAAGACGTTGTCCAGTTCGATTCTCAGCTAGAGCGTCTTCTGTGTGGAGACATGCATGAATGGGCGTACCTTCATTGAAGGTTATGCGTCAGGGCCAGCAACTCGGCATGTAAAAATCTACTGCCAATCATTAGCGGACCGGAGTTCCGCTGTGGCAACCCCTAACTGGGAATAGCCGAAAGACACAACATGACAGTATTTGTAATAAAGGACAGGATTACAGTATTTTCCGAAGCTCATTACATTTTTTGAAGACTTGCAGCCATCTTTGCAGGCTTTACCCATGAACTAAACAGAATACCAATCTGTCATGTGTGGTCCATATCCTGTGCAATAATCATTTAAGCAATTTATCTTGAGCTTGTTTGTTGTTTGCTGTTTGGTTTTTATTTTGATCATGTTTTCCCCATGAAACAAGTATATAGTTTTTGTCAGCAGCAGGTCTTTTGTGGATAAGAAACAGTTTTACAAATGGGGTAATTGGTATCACAGAGATTGCTACTTTCAGCATGTTACTTGGTACTTTTATAAAGCTGAATATAAATTATAATTAGAACTGCAGTGAAAGGAGAAGTGGTTTGAGTTGAGTGCTACTTGTTTTTTTATACTTAATTTCGACTGGCATTCCAGTAATGTATTTAAAAAGTAATTTATTTTTTCATGCCTTACAGCCTTTTAGTTTCCATCTAGATATTAAGTAAGTTGTCATGTAGCCAATGCATTGAAATATTTTTTTCTTCTCCACTTCATTTTGTCTTGATTGGACTCTCATAATGAAGGTTTGGCACCCAGGGCAACGTATTTAAAGTCCCAGTTTTTGTGGTTTTGAGCATAGCTCCGCCCTTTTCTAATTGGCCACACCACTTCATGATGGCTCCACCCATTGAGCTGTCTCCTGCAGCCCCCCTTTGATTTGAAGTCCCCACCCACCACTGCTTAAAACTTTTAATTTAATTCTAGCCACAATAGTAATCTTACTATCACTGGTCCAACACAGTTACAGAGACAAAACACTGGATTAATCATTCCATTAAAACCTAACCAACTACAAAACCATAATGGCACATTCTATTTGAATCTTCATTTCTGTGTGACCAGTTCTTATAAATTGTAAGAAAAACAGCAGAAACCAACTCTTGCAGACTGACATTTCTAAGTATGTCTCAACCCAGTCCATAACCAGATGTAATAGCAAACAGACAGTAGAGCAATCTTCTGTAAGTGTAATGTTACATAGTTTTACCTTAGAGATATATGTTGATGATTTATACTGCTGCATCTACAGCTAGGTTACGGTTCAGTGCAAGCCAAAAACTAAACAAACAAACTGAGAAGCTCCATAATTGATAAAATGAAGATTTTTACTTGCCTTCCACAAAACTGAGAATCCATATAATTGAGAAAATTAAGATTTTTATTTGCCCTCTTTTTCAAATTGCAATGAGCTCAGTGATAGCATATTTAGAAGCAGGGGTTATGAGGTAAAGCCACATCATGGGGCATGCAAGAAAGTGCAGTGTCCTATAAAACAACTTATTTAAAATTCCATTTTCAAACTTACAGGGATTCAGACTTTTGTGCATTGCACTTCTGGTAGCCAGGCAATCAAAACCAACATATTTACAAAGGAAAGGCACAGGTACTGCATAGCATTGCAAATATTTTCTAATAACAACAACATGATTGACAAGAGTATAATGCAACACACACCGCAATTGCCAGGCAATCAAAACCAACATATTTACAAAGGAAAGGCACAGGTACTGCATAGCATTGCAAATATTTTCTAATAACAACAACATGATTGACAAGAGTATAATGCAACACACACCGCAATTTACAGTATTCACTCAATATTAATACAGCCAAAGCAAAATGCAGACCATGAAGGAAAAAGCATCCAAAACATAATTTTCCTGCACAACTGCTACATCAGCTAAGCATTGTCAACATGAAACATATATATATTGTGTAAAAGTCAAAACCTTGTGTTTAATAATGCTAATTGTGAGGCCATAACACCAGTCTTCATACATAAGACTAATGTATTATACTCAGGTCAGAGGTAGCAGGCTGTTCCTATGTAACACAGTGCAAGAAATGTGTCTGTCTCATGCTAGTTTGATGTTTCATGCAGCAACTTTTTGGGATCAGTAGTAGCTGCATCTTTTTTCACTTGGTTGCATATTCTGAGTCTAGCCTTCTGTTTAAGTTATGATTACTTTGTTTTCCTTAACATCTTTGTAGTGAATGGAGCATAGTGATGGTCATCTTATATCTGGAAAAAGACAAATCAGTTAAGCACTACTATAATGCAAGACCCAATCTTAACAGATGTGAAGCACCCACTGCTTATTTTGATAAAGTCAGGTCTCGCACTAAACAGTCAAATCTGCCAGTCCTGACCACCAAAGAGAGATGCAGAACAAAAAAACAGATTTGTTTCTGCCTGGTGTCCATACTAGTAATATGTCCCTGCCTGACCTCCTCTTATAAACTTAGAAAAAATATCTAGAATAACAGGATGTGTTTTGACCTGCATCTTCTGAGGTCAAATGTATCTCATTATTTAGTGAGTTCAAACCACACAGATTTGTCCAAAAACAAGACTTTATGAGAAACAGACCAAATATATGAGCAAAAATCTGGACATTCTGAGAAAATATGAATAGTTGAGAGGCATAGCAGGGTGAGTGTAAACATAAGAGATTGTGTTATATTGTCTTTCTGACTAGGCTTGTCAAAACATATATATTTTTTTTGCAACTAGTAGTAATACATGGAGAAGATAAAGCTGCATGTAATACAAAGAGTTATGATTGGGTCTCCGATCATAACTTTTAATTATGTTTTTTCAAGATGGATGCCAAGATTCACCTCTCAAGCTTAGCTTTTGAGGAGAATTTCTTGGTATCCACTTCTCGAATACATAATAATCAGGTTATGATTGACAACTCATAAATCTCTATATAGTGCATGGAATGCCATGACTAAGCTTGAAAAGTGGGAAAAAGACAAGCTTGTTAAGCACCTTTCTTATGTACAAGAGATTTAAGGTATTACACAGTGAAGACTATAGCTTGACTGAATCTTTCTTACAGGGTCTACTGAATGCTTTGTGTCACATTCTTACCCTTTGGTTTGTATAGGTTATAGGTCACATTAAAGGTGGGAAAAGTTTTGAAATTGTTTATTATGGTCTCATTTTATATGTCACAAAAAAATGGTATTTTAACAGGGGTGTGCACACTTTTTATATCCATTGTGTGTGTGTGTATATATAAATATATATATATATATATATATATATATATATATATATATATATATATATATATATATATATAAAGGCAGAACAGTTGAAGAAGCTAGAGGTGAAGGAAATGAAGTGCCTGAGAAAGGTGGTAGAATGCACACTGCGGGACAGGTGAAGAAATGAGGACATAAGAGCAGAAGCCAAAGTAGCTCCAATTGCAGAAAAGATCAAAGAAAACAGATTACGATGGTATGGCCACATGTGTAGAAAAGCAGAAGACAATCTGGTGAGGGAGATTTGGGACAGACAGAAAGAAGGTAAGAGGAAGCGAGGGCGTCCAGCAAAGAGGTGGGTGGATTGTGTGAAAGAAGATCTGCGACAGTCAGGCATGAGTGTTGAAGAAGGCAGGAGAGTGGCACTGAATCGAGAGAGTTGGCGACAGTTAATACGATACCCCGACCCCATGTAAATGGGAAAAAGGGGGTGATGATGATGATGATGATATATATATATATATATATATAGGTAAATAGATATAGAAATATGGAAATATATATGTCTGCAGCTTATTTAGTACAGTTGTTGAATTACATTAGTCAAATTGCTAAAGATCAACTATAATGTGATACCTTAGGTATGTCTTTCTTTGAAGTAGTGGCAATACTATAGATAAGTTCTGGAGTGATGGGTATAGGGGGCAGAGCTCCTTATGTTAAAGCAGCTTTTTAAAAAAAGATTTTTTTTGTTTCCTTTAAGTTTGTTTTATTTAAAGGTTAGGAGGGTAATGATTAGAAATGTAAATGTAGTGTTTTATATCTGCAATCGTTAGGTAAAGGTAGATTTTTTAAGATTTAATTTTTTTTGTTATTAATCTCCAATTAAATTTCATGATATTTTTGTTCATCTTCGTAACAGTAAAATACTAATGTGTGTGTGTGTGTGTGTGTGTGTGTGTGTGTGTGTGTGTGTGTGTGTGTGTGTGTGTGTGTGTGGTTGTAGTGGGGGGGGGGGTTGTGATGCAGGTGATGTTGCATCTGACCACTCCACCTGCTGGAATGGGACATAAGAAAAAATAAGGTGCTATACAGTGTGTTTCTGGGGAAGGAATATAGGATTCAGCAAGACATTATCCAATGGTAACACACAGATTATACAATGACCCCCCATTAATATTAGAAAACATGCATGCTGATTGGCCAGCATGCCCATTGTAAATCCCACACTATACCAACGGAAAAAGGTCTGGTCGCCCAAACTTTTTTCCATTCTAAGGGGATCCAGTATCTGTCTGCTTGGGATGACATGGTCGACAAACCAAGATGCTTTGCCACAGCTGGCCTGCACCTGTCGCCCCTGGGATCCCGGATACTGGCCAGGGTCTTTTTTAGGCAAGGTTCAAATAACAAATTCACCACCATAACAGGAACAGGCAAGCAAAAACTGAGGGTAATGCTACTCAATGCTAGAAGTCTAAATCTCAAAATGCACTCACTCGAGGCACTCCTTAAAATGGAAAACATTGATATCTGTGCAGTGACTGAGACCTGGTTCAAGGCTCCAGAGAGCACCCCTGCACTACCAGGCTATAACTCATACCACACTTTTCGGCCATGTAACCTGGACCGAAACACCAAAAGTGGAGGTGTGTCCATATTCATTAAGGTTATCCATATCTCCAGGCTAGTTGCTCAGCATAATGCATCCAAGTTTATTCAAGTGCAACTAATTTTGGGCAAAACTGCAATCCAAATTGTAGCTTGTTACTGATCCCCCACCATGCCCCAGGATTCCCACTCCTCTTTTCTTGATGTACTGGAAAATATTAGGGTTCAACTACCCCAACATTAACTGGAAAAACTACTTGTGTACCAACCCCTTAGCTCAACGCTTTCTGGAATTCATAAACTCCAATGTCCTGGATCAACTTATCCACACCCCCACCAGGGGCAACAATATCCTAGACCTAGTCATTACCAACATGAGTGACCGGTGTTTCACACCTGAAGTCAACTCCTAGTTGGTCCGATCTGACCATAAGCTAATCATCCTTGATATCCACATCCCCCCCCCCCCCCCCATTAAGGAAACCACGGTAAAAAATTTTTCCAAAGCCAACTTCATGCTTCATTCTTAAGACAGAAGTGGTGAACTTCATGACACCCATGCAGATGGACAATACAGTTACAACTGCTGAATCCTACACAAATGCACTCTATAAGCACTTACACAAGTGCATGGATCATGCTATCCTAAACAGAACCAAGATGCTATGCTCCAAATAAAGGAAGCCCATCTGGTGGTCCCCTGCCATAAACAAACTGTACAACAGAAGGAAGAAACTGTTGCAAAAGAGAGTAAAATCCCATGAGTGGAGGAGCTCCCTGGTCAGCCTCAATAAGAAGCTGAGATCCCTTATAAGATCCTCCAAAGCTATCTCGAAAATAAAATCACCACTAATTCTAAGGACAACCACAAAGCATTCTATAGCTATGTCAAGAATCTCGATGGCAACACCCAGATCCGCTCTGAGTTACAGCAGAAAGGCATGAAAATTACAGAACCAACTGATATTGCCAACATCCTGGCAGATAGGTTCCGTGCTAACTTCACCCCCCCTCACCCCCTAAAGGGCCCATATCTATACAGAAAGAATGCAGAGTCCCTGTAATCACAACTACACAGGTAAAAGCTGCACTCTCTAAAGCCAAAAACACAGCATCCATGGGACCGGACAACATCCCAGGCTGCGTTTTATACGAACTTCAGAACGAACTGGCGCCCCATTTAAGCACCATGTTTAATAATAGCCTTGCATCAGGCTTTATGCCCGCTGAACGATGCACAGCAACAGTTATCCCACTTCACAAAAGGGGAGCTACCACTGATCCTGGGAACTATCGACCTATTAGCCTGACGAGCCTGGTCGGCAAGGTCATGGAACGTATCATCATGGAACTCAGTTCCCAGGACTGTACCCTGTGGTACGCCACTTGTCATTGGTTTGAAGTCAGATTTGGAATCTGCAACTTTTACAGTGTGGGTTCTATCAGTGAGCCAATTGGCAACCCATCTTGTGACATAGGGATTTATACCTAGTTTAGTGAGTGTAGCTATAATTCCAGAATGGGGGATGGTGTCGAAAGCCTTGGTGAGGTCAAGATAGGCTGTGTGAACCACCTTACTGTCATCTACAGCTTTGGTGACTCCCTCAAAGAAGTCATTCAGGTTCATGAGGCATGATCTATCTTTCACAAACCCGAACATGGTGGGGTCCAGAGTTTGGAGGTTACCAATATCTTTGATTATGAGTTAAATGATGATACGTTCCATGGCCTTACAGACCAGGCTCATCAGGCTAATAAGGTGATAGTTCCCGGGATCAGTGGTGGCTACCCCTTTGTGGAGAAGGATAACTGATGCTGTGCACCATTCAGTGGGCACAAAGCCTGATGTAAGGCTATGATTGAACATGGTGCTTAGGTGGGGAGCCAGTTCATTCTGAAGTTCGTGTAAAACGCAGCCTGGGATGTTGTCCGATCCCATGGATGCTGTGTTTTTGGCTTTAGAGAGTGCAGCTTTTACCTGTGTAATTGTGATTACAGCAACTCTACATTCTTTTGGTATAGATATGGGCCCTTTAGGGGGTTGGGGGGGGTAGTTCATTCTGAAGTTCATGTAAAACGCAGCCTGGGATGTTGTCCAGTCCCATGGATGCTGTGTTTTTGGCTTTAGAGAGTGCAGCTTTTACCTGCGTAGTTGTGATTACAAGGACTGTACATTCTTCCGGTATAGACATGGGCCCTTTAGGGGTTGAGAGTGGGGTAAAGTTAGCACTGAACCTATCTGCCAGGACGTTGGCAATATCAGTTGTTTCTGTACTTTTCATGCCGTTGTGCTGTAACTCAGAGCAGATCTGGGTGTTGCCATTGAGATTCTTGACATAGCTAAAGAATGCTTTGTGGTTGTCCCTAGAATCGGTGGCAGTTTTGTTTTTGTAGCTAGCTTTGGAGGATCTTATAAGGGATCTCAACTTCTTACTGAGGCTGACTAGGGAACTCCTCCACTCATGGGATTTTACTCTCTTTTGCAACAGTTTCTTCCTTCTGTTGTAGAGTTTGTTTATGGTAGGGGACCACCAGATTGGTTCCTTTTTTGGGAGGATAGCATCTTGGTTCTGTTTGGGATAGCACGATCCATGCACTCGTGTAAGTGCTTATAGAGTGCATCTGTGTAGGATTCAGCAGTCGTAACTGTATTGTCCATCTGCATGGGTGTCATGAATTTCACCACTTTTGTCTTAAGAAGCATGAAGTTGGCTTTGGAGAAATTTTTACCGGGATTTCCTTAATGGGAGGTGGGAGCAGGATGGGGATATCTAGGGTGATTAGCTGATGGTCGGATCTGACCAACAAGGAGTTGACTTCAGGTGTGGAACACTGGTCACTCATGTTGGTAATGACTAGGTCTAGGATATCGTTGGCCCTGGTGGGGGTGTGGATAAGTTGATCCAGGGCATTGGAATTTATGAATTCCAGAAAGCGTTGAGTGAAGGAGTTGGTACATGAGTAGTTTTCCCAGTTAATGGGGGGGGGTAGTTGAAATTGCCCATTATTAGGGTGTTTGCTTGAACCTTAATATTTTCCAGTATATCAAGAAAAGAAGAGTGGGAATCCTGGGACATGGTGGTGTATGTCTGTAGCAAGCTACAATTTGGATTAAAGTTTTTCCCAGAGTTAGTTGCACTTGGGTAATCTTGGATGCATTATGCTGAGCAACTAGCCTGGAGGTGTGGATATCCCTAATGAATATGGACACACTTCCGCCTTTAGTGTTCCGGTCCAGGTTAGGTGGCCGAAAAGTGTGGTATGAGTTATAGCCTGGTAATGCAGGGGTGCTCTCTGGAGCCTTGAACCAGGTCTCTTTCACTGCACAGATATTGATGTTCTCCATTTTAAGGAGTGCCTCGAGGGCGTGCATTTTGAGATTTAAACTTCTAGTATTGAGTAGCATTACCCTCATTCTTTGCTTGCCTGTTCCTGTACGGTGGTAAATTTGTCATTTGAACCTTGCCTAAAAAAGGCACTATAGAGGCAGCAAGAGCCTTAGCCAGTATTCAGAATCCCAGGGGTGACAGGTGCAGGCCATCTCTGCAAAGCATCGTAGTCTGTCGACCATGTTGTCCCAGGCAGACAGATACTGGATCCCCTAAGAATGACACCAGAAGCTTAGCCAGTTGTTGAAGTCAATCATTTTGTCCTTGTACTGTGGTATCATTCTGGGCAATGGCAGGCTGCTACTCATTGCTAGGGTCATACCTGCCTGGTCTATAAGATTGAAGAGCTCTTCCATGTCTCTTTTCATGTGGTCCAGGGAGGTATGTCTCAGGTCATTCATACCAACATGGACAATGACAGAGTCATATTTGTACTTGTTGTGATGTGACCTGAGTGCATGGGTTATGTGCGGATCCTGGGACCTGACAGGCATCTGACAGTAACCTTCTCCTTGTTTAGCCTGGTGAGTGGGACATCAGTGTGCCTGTCTATAGAGTCACCTATGACTAGTGTGTTGGGTACGTTGTTTTGCCTTATAGGCTGTGGTTGAGTGGCACACTGAGTCTGTGGGCTATGTGTCATTTGGGTTGTGTTGGGGGTGTAGTTTGCTTACATTTCTGCTTTGGAGGTCGCTGTTGCTTGAGCGGATTATTATTGAGAACCTCAGCAAATTTTTTTGTGTTTCTATGTGTGGATTTTGGTTGTGTAGGTTTAGTGGGACTATGTGATGAGTGTGGTGTGGTGCAAGTGTTTACCTTCTCCTCTTGACTGTCAAGTTCAGTCTTGATTGGAGAGAGCTTTACCTCCAGTTTGGCTAGTTAAGTGCATCTCTCACAGGTTGTGGTGTTGGGTGGTAGGAGGAGAGGGTTGTCTGTGTACATGAGGCAATTGCTACATTGCCTCAAGATGCCCAGACTCATCAGATAGACAGGAGAGAACACTGGGAGCTGACCCTTGGACATTCCTGAATAAAAAACTACTTTCCTCTAGACGAGTGATGAAAGTGAGTATAAGAGCAGCTTTTCTCTAAGCAAGTAAGGAAAGTAAGTACAAAAAGCTGTTTTCCTCTAAGTAAAGAGGAAGGTTGAGTACTGTAGTAATTTGTAGCTTATTTAGTGCTAACAACAAGTTCTGAACAAGTGCTGAGCATGAATAAGCAAATTCAAGTGCTAAAACTAAGAATCTGTGCCTGGATCTTGTGGTAGATAGGCTATCTAGTGCTTATCACTCCCACTGATAAGCTAGAATGCTTCCCTCCAACACAGAAAGACTTGGGGGGCTCAGTAGTTTACAAACAGTCCTGGTTACAGCAAATCTGTATCTGGACTAGACTAGTTACAGGAAAGGTGGGAAATGAGTGCAAATGCTGGCTTTTAAACCAGAAAGTTGAAATAGATGTAAAAACTGCCCAAACGGCCAATAAACTACAATTTCTGTTACTATCTATCTGTGTTCCTAGGTCCCTCACCATGGGATCTACTTTTAGGGGGTGTGCTATAAATATTATCATTTGCAGGGATATATGATTTACTGAAGGGTAAGATTATGCATTTTTTAGCATTTAGTCTCAAACTATGGTTTTGGCACCAGTTGTTTGTCACTTTTAGGCCTGTGTGTAGGATGTCAACAGCATTTGGGGATGCAATGATTCCTCCCAGCATTAAGTTGTCAGCAAACTTGATGAGTCAGAGTACCCCCAACATTGGCCTTCACTTCAGAGACATATATACCAAATAGGAAGGGTCCCAGCATTGAGCCCTGTGGAACACTGCTAGTAACAGGTTTCTAATCAGTAGTGGATTCACCTATCAGTGAGACAGTTTGCTATCCATCTGATGATGTAGGGGTTTATGGCTAATGCAGAAAGTTTATCATTCATCACTGAGTGGACGATTGTGTCAAAGGTTTTGGCAAGGTCTATATAAGTGGTGTGTACCATTTCACCATCACCCATGGCCCTGGTGACTTTCTTGAAGAAGTCCACTAGACTGAGCAGGCAAGACCTCCCTTTGATAAAGCCAAATTGGGTGTGGTCCAGTGTTTGGAGATTTCCTATGCCAGTATTGATCAGGTCCATGATAATTCTCTCCATGGCTTTGCAGATAAGTCTGGTCAAGCTATGGGTATGTAGTTCTCTGAGACAGTTGATGGGCCCACCTTGTGCAGTCCGCCATTCCTCTGGCACAAAGGCTGTGGTTAAAGAGGTTTTCTAGTGACCCTTACAGATCCTGTTTTAAGCTATTTAAGAAGAATCCTGTAATGTTGTTGGGACCCATGGAGGCTGTGTTTTTGGCTTTAGTGAGAACAGTAAGGACCTTTTCCCCTCATAGTGACCAGTAGAGGGATGGTCACGGGTATTTCTTTGGCTGTGGCACTGGTAGGAGGTGATGGAGGGAGGAGTTTGAACTGATCTAGTCTGCCACCAGGTTTGCTATAGTTTAAGGCTGGGTGTAAGGGTTAGTGCTCATGATTAACTAAGCACATTGCTGAGCATTCCTATTGAGGTTATGAACATATTTAAAAAAAGCCTTATGTTTTTTTTCACCTGGGAGGCTACCTCTGCCTTGTAGTTTGCTTTGGCAGATTTGACCAGCTCTCTAATTTGTTCGTTTAGACTGGGGAGTTTCTTTTTGCACTGTTTTGTCTGTTTCTTGTTGGCTTTGGAAAGGATTTTTTTTTCCTTTTGTTGACTAGCCTATTTATGCTAGGTGTCCACCAGGGTGGTTTATTTTTGCCAGTACTCATAGATTTGACATGGACAAGTACTATCTCACCTATGCAACTATGAGTATGGTTGTGTGTGTACACTCAATGATTGGCCTGATAGGAGCAGAGTAAAGGGGGGCAATGACATCCCTGAACTTGGAAGCTATCCCTTTGCTTATAAAATGTGCAATATAGAAGGACTTTCCTGCTATTGTGGATGTCCACATATGTTCCCAAATCCCAAATTACAGGGTTGTCTCTTAGATGCATATTGTCAATGTGGTAATTTTCTGATGTATTTCCCAAAGGATACAATATTGCACTTTTTAGCATTTAGTTTTAGCTTATGGCTCTGGTGTAAAGTCTTCCTGCAGAATTGCTGAGTCATTATGGGTTTAATTTACTGCTCCTCACCTGTAGTCATCTACAGACTTTGTCAGCCAGAGTCCCTTGGTATTTGCCTTTACTTCAGAGAAGTGCATGCCAAATAGTAGTGTTTCCAGTACTGAGCCCTGTGGGACACCACTGGTGAGTGGTCATTTTGTGGAGGTAGTTTTCCCTATCTTGACCTCCTGAGTACTGTCTGTGAGCCATCTGTTAATCCATCAAGTGCTATAATGGTTTATTCCTAGTTGGGTAACCTTCACCACAATTCTTGAGTGAGGTATTGTGCCCAGACCTTGGTCAGATCCAGATAGGTGGTCTGCAGGACTGTGCCTTTGTCCATTACTTTGGTGACCTTTTTGAAGAAGTCTACAAGGTTGAATAAGCAATACTTCCCTTTGATGAACCTAAACTGAGATGGATGCAGTGTTTGGAGGTTCCCTATGTCCTTATTAATTAATTCCATGATGTCTTTTCATGGCCTTACAAATGAGGCTGGTCAGGCTTATGGGTCAGTAATTATCTGGGTCAGTGATTCTCTGTCCTTCTGCAGGTTTATGACAGCTGCTGTCCTCCATTCACTTGGTACAAGACCTGTGTGGAGGCTGAGATTGAACAGGGCTGTAAAGGGTGTAACTAGATTGTGCTTCATGCTGATGCATCCTAGAATATTGACAGGGCCCTTTGATGCAGTATTCCTGGCCTTTGACAGTGCTTTCAGGACTTGGTCCTATATTAAAGCTAGAGGCCGTCAGTTACTAGAATTTCCTTGGAGATAAGATGGGGTGAAAGAAGGATGTGGTTGGAGATGACTTTATAAGATAGTAGGTGCTCTAAGTCTTCAGCTTCAGTGAAGGTGGTGGTGTTCATAATCAGCTCACCACATTGTTGCATAGAACCCTTTAAAGTTGTGAACAGAGGTAAAAAGGCTTTATGGTTGTCCTTTGCTTAGGAGGCTATTTTTGTCTCAAACTTGGCTTTGGTGGTTTTAACTGAACTCCTGAGTTGTTTATCTGTTTTAACGATGGTGGATGTAGCCTGCTGCAGGTTACTCTTATGATTTTTTAGCATGTTTCCACATAATCAGGGACGTTTACTGAGTTTAGAGGGAATTTTAAACTTGCCAGGGTATCACTTAAAAGTAGGATGTTTGCCTTGGAGGATTTTCTAAAGATTTTAGAGGCTGCTTGGGATCTCAGGTTTCCATTTTATTTCAAGGGAAACCATTTTATAGACTGACGTCACACGTGAAGAAGATACACAAGGGATTGAGTACGACTTACCCATATTAGTAAAGATAGGGTCAAGGAATTTATTTCCCCTAGTGGGTACTCAAATGAGTTGTTCCATCAGTTGTATAAGCAAAGTCCAGGAATCTTGTTCTTGCAACTAGTGGTAGTTTAGGTTTCCAAGTCTATAGTTAGATAGTTAAAAGTCACCCAGGAAAACAGTATTAAGTTTAATGCTGAGTGACTCCATTTTTTGTAAGCATGTTGGGGCTATCTTGGCTTACAGAGGGAGTTCTATAACTGGCTATGAGCTGAACATGAAGATATTCTAATGCATTGTGCTGCCTAACCAGCCTAGATGTAAGACTCTCCCAGGTCAACATTAGAACACCTCCACCTTTTTTCTCTAATGCCTAGAACCTGATCTACATGTATGGAAGGCAATATAGCCTTGCAGAGTTGGAGTACTTTCTGCAAATATTAG
This sequence comes from Protopterus annectens, assembly GCF_019279795.1. Lineage (NCBI taxonomy): Eukaryota > Metazoa > Chordata > Ceratodontiformes > Protopteridae > Protopterus > Protopterus annectens. Next base: position 1,419,655,108 of record NC_056725.1, read on the forward strand.
TCATGTATTTGTCTCTGCACAGACATCTACATCATCAAAGGTGAGAAGGCTTGGAGGGAGTGAAGTTTTTTGTTAAGGCTCCTACCATTAATCAGTAACACCTTCATATTATCCTTTGCTCATACAGTTATGTGGGTAGGTATTTCTGGTTAGTATTGCTTAAAAGGCATTATGGGAGTGGAAAATGTCTTTACCGATATTCAAAGATCTAAAGGGGATAGGAGCAAACCATCTCCTGCAAAGCAGAGTGGCCTGTTGATCATGTCTTAAAACAGCAGCTGAGGCTGTTGCTTATCCAGTTTCAATTCTGATAAATTGATCCATATCTGAAAATGAAGTCCCCTCACTATAGAAAACAATCATTATTATGTACTACACAAGGGTGGAATCAATACAGATATTTTAAACTATAGGCCAGTTGTCATTTTATTTCTTCCATCAAAAATGCACAGACCCTGTGATTCATGAACAATCGTGTAGGTTTTCAGCAAAAGCTACACAATGTTTACACAGCAGTGCTAATCTCATATACATGCTGCTCATCACACTAACATGAATACAAGCATGTCTTTGTGGCCAGGAACAGTGTTGGCAGCCTTGAAAATGTATTGAGCAGCACAAGTACACACAGTAAATATGTTAAGCATGCTTGCATGGACAGCACGAAAAGCTACATAGGGCTAGTAATGCAAGTTGTACCCGACATGGAAAATGTACTGAGTGCAATGTGCACATAAATGAAGTATATGAATACAAAAATAAGAGAGGGGAGTAAACGGCAAGGGCAACTGCAATAGACGGGTTGCCAGGCAAGGAATGTGTACTGAGGAAAATGTGCACAGAAATCAAGGATATGTACTGTATATAGAAATCCATAAGGGGGGAGGGTAAATATTCCAGTTGTACTACGATAATTGATTTAAAGGAGCATAGAGAATGGATGATCCATAGGTTTCATCCTGACTGGAGAACAAGTGTTCTCCAGTAGGGTATTAATGTACAAGTAATGCCCACTGAAAAATGAGTCTGCCGCTTCATGGCAGCATATCAAGCTGTCGTGGAGCTCGGACTGAAAAAAACCTAAAGGTCACCATTATTTTACACTCACTAAGCAACACTTTTCTGTTTAGCAATTGTAAAATAATAAAGAAAAGAAATAAAATAAAAAGATGTGTGTGTATGTGTTTATGTCTGTGTATGAGAGTGTATGCATGTATGAGTGTGAAAGATCGATCAAGTCATTATCCTACACTCGCTAAGCAGCACTTTTGCTGTTTAGTGAGTGTAAAATAAATGAAACTGAAAAAAGTGTGTGTGTGTGTGTGTGTGTGTATGTGTGTGTGTCACATTGAAGAGTGAGAGCGATCCATGGCAGCAATAGCATTAGTTAAGAGATTTGCATAGCTCTTGATCTTACCTCTCAACCTCTCAGCACAAGAAATCTGGACAGAGCCACAAATAATGAGGGACAAATTACCAAAAATAAGGACAGATTTTAAATATTGCTCTTATAAACTTAGAATGTTGCTGGAACAACAGGGTTTCATTAGCATGTTTTATCTGAAGGATATGAAGTCTGAAACTCAAATGTCTGTCATTATTTAATGACTTTAATCCCAGGTGATTTGCCAGGAAACTACACATTTTATGAGGATGGGACCAAACATATGAGCCAAAAATCTGGACATTTTGCAAAAATCTGGACATTTTGCAAAAATCTTGGCAGCTGAATGGTATCTTCTGTTGATTCTTAGCTCAAAATATCTGGATAAACCTAAAATAAATGGGGGACAAAGGCTCAAAATAGGAACATATTTTACTTGGTTATTAGGATATGTGTTAGCATGCATTTTCTGAAACAGAAGTATTTGTGGGAGACTGGGTAAGAGTGACCATAAAGACGTTTGCATACCTCTGGACCTTTCAGCTGAAGAAATCTGGATAAAGCCTAAAATAGAGAGAACAAAGGCTCGAACATAGGAACAGATTTTAATTACTGCTCTTATAAAATTGAAAACTTGCTTAATTAAAAGGATTTGTGTTAGTATGAATTTTCTGAAGAAAATAATAATCTGAAACAGAAATGTGTTTCATTATTTAGTAACTTCAATCATCCATGACTGGCAACAAACCAAATGTTTTAGGAGTAAGGGACCAAAAAAACAAAGTAAATGCCTGTTTTTTTAAGTGTTATATTTTGGATGTAAAATGCTTCATCCAACATCATTTACATGTACTACAACAAGCTTGAAACATTAGGCTTGGAACTATTTTCCATCAAAAATATATATAAAAATAATATAGTACTTAAAAAATAAGTGAAACACAACAAATTTTCAGAGACCCCGTTCTCTAAGCACAAAAATGCCCTCCAGGGTGTCTGTTATTGTGTAATTAATGCCCTTCCAGGGGTGTAGAGCTCATAACACAACTGGGTGGGTGTTAATTACACATTAATACCATCCTGTCAGCCATTATTGCTTGCTTATGTCACAAAGACAATTTTGTAATATTAAAATTGTACAATATGTATGAAATAATAATTAATGGTGATCACACTTCCTAACCAAATATAGGTAAATAAAAACAGACATGATATTATAGGATGTCACAGTTACATAAGATAACATTGTAACAGAGGGGATTACATGAGATGTAAATGTCATTAACATAGTGAGTTGAGATGACAGTTAGCAAATACAGTACATACATTTGGGAATATTTGCAGAGTGTGAATTTTATCAATAGAACACAATAGAAAATACGAATAGCTTAGAAGCCACAACCTCCTTTTGTAAGAATCTAACCCATGTCATCAGTGTTGCCACTGAGCTGTGTATTAACTGTGTATGCCACAGAAATAGGCATAACACATGTATAAGGAGTATCACCCTTGAAGGGAATTATGCACTTTAATATTCTAATGGCTATTTATCCCATACATAGGTGGGTGTGGTGTTAAAAATGTGGGAGCAGAGTGTGTCATCAGTAATACCCTTGCCTATGGCACTCCTGCCTGACACAGTTATTGTGCAGACAGATAAGAACAAATGCAAACACCACACAATGACGCAATGTTTTCCAGAGACCTGTGCATTGCCAGCATTAAGAAATGATCCCTAATAATGAATGCCATATCAGCATGTCAGACTGATGGCAATTAATTGACTACGCTAATGTGCACACAACTGTGATCAGTCCTTATCAATTGCTTTTGGTCAAGGAAGGTTTCTCTGTATTTTTGTAAAAACAAAAAAGGACAGCTTGCTGTAAAATCCAAACCAATTTATTGTTGTTAGCACTTTCATACAAGCCCAATTCTTGAACTTCTTCAGACAAAACACTATCCCAAGATGCAGTACTTATATACAACCATAAATTAAATTATTTAATATATATATATTGTATATTAAAATTTTATATATATTGAATTTAGTTTGAATACTTTATGGCCAGTTTTAATGTTTTTTGTATTATATAAAAATGTGTTTTTTATATTTCTAGTAATTTCATGTATCTAAATTAATTTTGCTAATGTTTCTTAGGTAAAGGACTATTGAATATATAAGGTTCTAAGTATTTACAAAATAGTGGAATGTCCTTTTAAATAGTTGACACTAATTAATAAGTTAATAATTTAATTTATGGTTGTATATAAGTACTGCATCTTGGGATAGTGTTTTGTCTGAAGAAGTTCAAGCACTGGGCTTGTACGAAAGCGCTAACAACAATAAATTGATTTGGATTTTACAGCAAGCTGTCCTTTTTGTTTTTTGTTTTTAGTTTATTTTGGATTTAAGTTTATTTTATTCTATTCTGTATTTTTGTACACATACTACCCAAAAACTGGAGCACACTTGTGTACACTGCAGTACTCAGTGCATGTGCCACAGTAGCACTCTTACCATGATATTGGCAGAACAAATATTTACTGCCATGAAATCAACAGCTACAGTCACATGTATGTTCACATGTGCTCGTGCAACATATCAAGTGATAATATCGATGTGATTTAATGGTTGGCGTGACATCAGTACACCTCACAAACTGATTCCCTATGCTACAATTGAACATTAAGCTGCACAACTCTTTCAGTAAACAATATGGCTATGAATCACATGCACCACAGGGGAACTGGTATCACAGCTGTTGAACTCCACCAGTGTGATGTCATTAAATCAGATGTATTTCATTTGCCCATAATTTCTATCTGAAAAAAATGGATGGGGAAGGCCTCTTCCACTCTATACTTACACATAAGAACTGGGGGCGGGGTCATTCTTGCTAAACATTTAAGGACACAAATGCTTACAGTCACTCAGTACTGGTTTAGAACACTTGACTAAACATTAAGAAGATCAATACTACAGTGGGATCGATGAGCGTGCCATGGTATAACTGCATTGCCAATTGTCATATATGCGGTTATGTGAAAGTATTATATAATGATTTTGAATCAAGGAATATGTGTCCCTGCAACTACTTAGAAATAATATTCCTGTATGTCAAACAAAATCACCTGATGCTAGGTATACCTAAACACACCTGTGGACTCCTGCTATTGTCACTGTGATGGTAGAATAACAATTATGTACAGTGTGGATATAATCCCATACTGGAACACATGCCTTACTTAGGCAACAACATACATTACCTCATCTCATGTCCTCAGTCCTGTAGAGACATCTTAATACAACTGGTATGGAAGGACAATCTATTCAAATGACAGCATCAGTCTTCAATACAACATTTCAAAATTAAATTTAGAATAAACACTTGTAATAGCAAGCAAGATCTACACATGAGCATAGCGCACGTGGATGACAACACTGTTAACAACATGTACACTGAGTGTAAGCAGCAACACAAGGATTTGAACTGCAAACCTAACATCACAAGCTACTGGAGGTTTCCTGAAAGACAAGCACCACTCAAGATTTATTTTACAGCTGTGGCACTGCTCATTTCAATGGATGAGATCACTACTGTGCATTACTTTGATGTTCCTACTAGTATTTGAACTCCGTAACTGTCCACTGGCACAATCTACTGCAAGTATATTATAGGCATTGTCCACAGAAGAAGTCTGACTGCATGTTAACCACACTGCATCTTTGACTTGATGACATCAGTTGTCTCTCACAAAGCAAATGTGTGTGCAACAATGACTTGTACAGCCATGTGGGATTATAAATGTCAGTACTAAGAGCTGTAAGACACTCCTGCATCCATTTATATTCACACACACACAGTCATGAGGTTCTCTCTGCTGTATTTGAACTCCCTGCCTATCTACAGGCAAACCCTACATGAAAGTGTATTACATGAATGCAGTATATGAGGTGTCTGATTTTAGTGGTGTGAGAGTGCATTTTTCTAAGGATGACCTCATTAGTGTGTTGTAGGCAGTATGTGTTTGTGGACAGAGGGAAAAGGGGATGTGGGATTGATCTGACTATATAAATGTTTCTCAAGAGTGGGAGACAAATGAGTACAGCTGTTGAATAAATCTCCCAGTAGTGTTATGGCACAATCATTAACAAACACAAGGTGACCATTGTGAGATTAGAACCCTCTATCTAGTTAGTACCTAACATAGAGGATACAGTACTTAACACAAGTACCACCACAGAAGCCTGACTTTGATAGTGTAAGAGTGCACATTATGGAGGATGACATCATTATGGTGCTGCAGAAAATATGATGTTGGGAGAAGGGTCTGACACTGATGTAGACTCACCCTGCAGTGTAAAAGGCTCTCTAGACTGCTAGTTCAGTGAGGCAAGAAGTATTCAAGGTCATACTTACACAACTCTACCCAGAGCCCACATACATACTGTGAAGATTGGGTGAAGATAGATGAAGGCTGCCAGCCTAGCCAGATAGAATTTTGGAGATAATTCTGTCATCTGTAAATATTAATGTAAACCACAGGCTTGTGTCTTAAATGGTAAAAACAGTGTTACATGTGAAACTGAAAAAAAATTAACAACAGTGCACTCTACTGACCAAGTAAAGCATGTTGTGACCCTTTGATCTAAACATGGCTCCGGCCCATCTAGATTAAATAATTCTTGCTATTGTTGTAAGGCCAGAGTTAATGGCCAGAATTTGCATGTATAAATGTCCTTTATTGCTCTGGTTTCTGCCCAGAGGTGAAGAATGTAAATGTAGTTTCTGTTAGCCTGGGAACCCAGGGAAGTGTGAAGAATGATATAATGTGAACCAGGAATGTGATTTTAAAAACACAGAGAATCAGAGAGCATTAAGCATTTTTGTCTTGATCATCCAACCCATCAGCACTGCCTTTGCTCTATATGTAAGTTTATCTTAGACTTATGTTTTCTCTTAGAAATAGCTAGAAACTAGAAAGGTTAGACTAAGTGTTTTTCTGTAATGTCAGAACTGTACTGCTGAATTATTTTAATTATTTCTCTGTGATCTCCAAACTCTTGCCTTGCACTGTATAGTAAAAAGTATTGTCTTGTGTTTTGACTATTTATTAAATATTTTTAAACACTTTTAACTGTGGCTGTTTTTGTAGAGATAATTTAAGCTCTTTATAGTACTTACATGCCTTTGGTAAAATTGTACAAAGTCACTCTAATAGCTTTAGCCCTGGGCTATGCTACCAATTGGATAATAATGTGCAGTAATAATTGGACACCCTTTTAAGGGCCTTTGAGTAGCTGATAAATATTAGTGGTTGGTGGCAGCTGTTACTACCATATAGTCTGGGAAAAAGGGTCACAGCTGGAGAACCTGTGCCAGCCTTTCCTAGGAGTGTCTGTGTGATTGTATAAACTCCTCTCAAAGTGAGTGTGTGTGTGTGTGTGTGTGTGTGTGTGTGTGTGTGTGTGTGTGTGTGTGTGTGTGTGTGTGTGTGTGTGTGTGTGTGTGTGTGTGTGTGTGTGTGTTTGTGTGTGTGTGTCAGCTACCTGGGCAGGGACACGAAGAACTGGTTGGACAGAGAGGGTGCTGGAGGTTTTAGATTGCCCACTAGGCTGAGATCTGGACACTATAGCTGTGCCAGTGGGGAGTCTTATTGGGGACCTGAAGATCAAGGGAGTGACCAGCCTTGGACTGACTGTGACCTCTGTGTGCTCTTAACAGAAATTGCACTTTACTGTGTGTATCAGTTATGCTTTCCTCCTATATGAGACTCCCCTCACTGGTGTTAGTGGTGAAGATTGAGGCTCCTTGATTGCTAGGCCAGGCATGAGCATCACACACCCGCACAAAAGTTGACTGCTCTGAGATTAGAACTCCTTACCCATCAAGTTGCACAGGACTTAACGCGAACACCACCAAAGAATTTTGACTGCTACAGTGTGACAGTGCAGTGTACAGAGGATTAGTTTCTCACTCTGTGTCACAGAAGATACTGTGCTGTTGAAGTTTTTGTGTAAAGCCATATCTGTTGCTATGAAAGATTATGTACAATCTTTTGGTCAATAATACATACTGCTGACTTAGGTGAGCTATGGTGTAATTAATGTATATTTCAGAACTGAGACTGACATGGTGCTGTTTTACATGATATTGTATAACTGAGACACACACTTGAGAAACACAGGATGGACAATGAAGCATTCATGGATCATCAAGTTATGATGATGATGTGTGAACCTTGATGAATGTTACTGATATAGTAATGCTATCTGCTCATGCATGGGCAATGTGCACTGTCAATGCAAAACAATCCTTAATATGCCAATGCAGTAGGGCTAAGTAATGATGAAGTATGTGCACCAAGGTTCTATGTGGCTGTATATCATTAGGGATAAGTAATGATGTAGTATGTGCACCAAGGCTATATGTGGTTGCATATCACTAGGGCTAAGTAATGATGGAGTATGTGTGCCAAGGCTTTATGTGGTTGCATATCACTAGGGCTAAGTAATGATGAAGTATGTCTGCCAAGGCTCTATATGGCTCCATATCATTAGGGCTAAGTAATGATGGAGTATGTGTGCCAAGGCTCCATGTGGTTGTATATCATTAGGGCTAAGTAATGCTGGAGTATGTGTGCCATATCATTTGTAAGTGTAAGTGCTGCAGTGCAGACATAACTGCCCAGAATGAAGTGGTTAGCACAGTTCACTTGAGTACAGTAAGCCATTTCCATGTAATAAAGTCATAACATCCAGTGTCAGTGCTTATTTTTGTTCAAAACCTCTTCCTAAAGCACAATGCTTAGAAACTCATCTGTGCAGATGTTGGCAAAGTATTAGGGCATGCGTAATTTTAGTCTGAGGTGTTTAAATTGGAATGTAAAGTAGCAGTGCTCAGTGTACTCCCTGCCACTATCACACATATAAGGAGCACAGAGAAAATGTCCTGATTATGATCTGTTTCATGTTAATGTTTAACATTGTGCTATCATCCATTGTCATGGCAGTACTTGTTCAGTGTCTTGCAGACATACACTTTGCATGATGGACTCTACATCTGACACACTAAGGCCAAAGCTTAATTCAAAAATGAATTGTTGTGTTTTTTTCCCTATTTTCTCAACATTAGGTGGTAAGCAAATAGAGTTCACTCCTAAAGGAAAAAGTGAAAACTTTAATTTGGTTAGCATTCTGTAATTCAAGCAGGTTTAGTGGCAATGCACGTCCTTCAACACTCCAAACAGTACTGAGTGGAGACAATTTGATTCTCACCTAACTTTCTCTGTGGCACAAGGTGTAAGCTCAGTGAGTTAAAGGGAAAGTAGAGATTAAGCTTGGTTTTAGTCCAGTAGGCAGATAATTTTACAAAGGCTGTTAGAATGTGATTATCATAAGTAATTTGAATCATGACTATAAGACTACATAGGAATGACTATCCTGAATAAGTTGATTGCCCAAACTATGTCAGTAATGCCTACTGAAATAAACTTTTATACCTACTATATAACAGCCACACTTCAATGGAAATCACAAGTTAATCGAGTGCACAATTTAAACATAACAAGGATGGTATGTATTTCCAAATACAAAAGAAACTCACATAGTGTAGTCGGAATCAAACAAGCACACTGTCTCTAAACCAGTTTAAGTAATAAATTCACAGTAGTACCTTCCAAGGAAAACCTCTTGTAGTGAAAAACTAGGCTGCTGAGTGCTTAAAGAACAAGACTGGAGTTGTAGCAACACACTGCCTTAAACCAGTTTGAGTATTAAATTCACCGCAACAGTACATTCCAAGAAAAACCTGTTGTAGTGAAAAAGCAGGCTACATATTGGAAAAACAAGGCTGGAGTTGTAACAACAGCTTTACTTTATTTGGAATTAAAAAAAAACTTGGTTTAGCATTTTTGTCCCTGTAAGCAGTAATAGGACTTCTTCAAAACCAAGGTTAGTTAAAAATGCACAGGTTAAGTATCTGAAAAGACTGCCATGTGACATTGAAAGTCACCAATAAGAGTAAATTTACATGAATAAAGGGTCTGAGTTAAAACTTCTAATTAAAACTTCCTGTGAGATCTGAACCAGACTTGTGAAGCAAACCAATAAAGTGTGTGCAAATACAATGATGGAAAGCAGATAGAGCCATTGTCAGACAATGAGGCAGGAACTTCAACAAAATGCAATGAAGGTGTGAAACATGGCAGTGAGAATTGCCATGTGTGATGCTCAGCCTCTTCACACTTTTTCCAAAGGTCAACACTGACATACTTAATGGCTTGGCTTGTAAGCCTTGTTCTTTGGATGGTTAAATAGGATGGCTTGGGACATAATTTGTTGGGACTTGCTCATTGCAAAATGTTAGTTGTTCAAGGTGGGAATCAAATCTATGTAATAAAGAATGCATAAATATCAAGCAAGGTTTTTATTTCTTATTGCTACAGGAGAACTCCCTTTCAGTTATGGTCATTCCAGATATAATGTATATAATGCATTCAGTATGAATGGAGATAGACTTCAGATATGCCTGTATGTATGTGCATTTAAAAGATCCTGGGAACTGCATTCCCATGTAAGAGGCAGTGTTATTATTTGTAAATAGATTTCAAATGGATAGACATTTGATGAGCAAAGTAATACAAGTTGCAGTATGATGCTTACAAACTTCACAACACATACTGCCCTAAACACATAGTTGGGCTCACAACGCATGCTGTTCTAAATACATAGTTGGGCTCAGTGGTGGCTGTTGACTTCAAATTAAAGGGGGGCTGCAAGAGACAGCTGAATGGGTGGGAAAAATGGGAAGGGGTGTGGCCAACCAGAAAGGGGTGGGGCTATGCTCAAAACCACAACAACTGGAATTTTAATTAATACACTGCCCTGGGTGCAAAACCATCATTACGAAAGTCCAATCAAAACAAAATAAAGTGTAGAAGAAAAAATATTTCAATGCATTGGCTACATGACAACTTACTTAATATCTAGATGGAAACACAAAGGTTGTGATGCATGAAAAAATAAATTACTTTTTAAATACATTACTGGAATGCCAGTCAAAATCAAGTATAAAAAAAAAACAAGCAGCACTCAACTCAAACCACACTGCAGTTCTAATTATAATTTATATTCAGCTTTATAAAATTACTAAGTAACATGCTGAAAGTAACAAGCTCTGTGTGATACCCCCACTTGTAAAAATGTTTCTTATCCAAAAAAGACCTGCTGCCTGACAACAACTATCTACTTATTTCATGGGGAAGACATGATCAATGTAGAAAATGAGCAGCAAACAAGAAACAAGCTCAAGATAACTGCTTAAAGGATTACTGCACAGGTTATGGACCACACATGATAGATTGGCATTCTATTTAATTTACTGGTAAAGCCTGCAAAGATAACTGCAAGTCTCTAACAAATGTAATGAGCTTCTGAAAATGCTGTAATCCTGTCCTTTATTACAAATACTGTCATATGCATTTCAATACCTAAGGCCTATACGTTATCTAGTAATGTAAATATTCTCTGCATGGCAACGAAAAGGCTTTCAATGTTGGTAATTCTTTAACAGTATGCTTATTAAAGCTTACTTGCATCTTACTATTTCCGACAAGCTTACCTGATGATCATTAAAGCATTGCTACTTAAACATAGAGCAACAGGGCACTGAGACAGCATGCATTTTTGAATAATAAGAAGGATAAATCAACAGTATAAAAATAGGACAGAAAACCAGAACATTCTGCAAAATCAAGGACAGATGAAAAGCCACAGTCATACTTGTGGTCTACCTTAGATGGGGAAATACTCTGCACACTTACACTGCATAACTGCTCCTTGCCTTGCTTGGACACATCCAGAGCCACTACAATGGGGAGTGGGGTGCAACAAGTATGCCACAATTTGAAATGTCTCTGGCTGACAGTGATGGCTCTGACACTCATACCTCACAACCTCAGAGCAAGAAATCTGGACAAAGCCATACATTGAAGTGGGACACAGGCCCAAAAATAAAGACAATTTTTAAATATTGCTCTTGTAAACTTAGAAAGTAGTAGGTCTTGCATTAGTATGAATTTTCTGAAGGGTATGAAATCTGAAACTCAAATATCTGCCATTATTTTCTAACTTCAACCTTTAATGATTTACCACTAATTTGCCAGAAAACCACAATGTTAAGAAAAACAGACCAAAAATGTGATGCAAAAATATAAAATTGCCACACAATATAGCTTGAAACGTGTCAAAGAAGGGACACCCTTTTAATATTAGTACTGTTAACTTGATAAGCTGACAAAATAAGAGCATCTACTTGCATTTCTGAAATAAAAGTAATCTATAACTCTGATCATTACAGTTATTTATAATTGTAAACCCTCCACGTTTTCTTCCAAAATTGCCATTTTGCAGAGGGATTATTAGGGGGAGAGCAACATTTTGAGCCAAAATTGGGGACAGTTGAGAGGTTTGGATATTCCTAATTCTATAAAGCAATTTATTTGCACGTATCTCAACCTCTTAAATCAGGAAATCTGGACAAGGCCAAATATATTGGGGGAACATACAAACAGTACTAAAAATTGCTCTTGTATAAACTGAAGACAGTTAGAATAACAGGTCTTGCTTTAGCATGCATTTTTCTGAAGGTTATGATGTCTGAAACTCAATGTCTGTCATTATTTAGTGACTTCATTCCTAAATGATTTGCCAGAAGACCAGAAATTTTATGAGGAACAAACAAAAAATAAGAAAGAAAAATCTATTCATTCTGCAAAAATCTGGACAGTTGAGAGGTATAGTTCAGATGGGGCCGTCTGAGTTTGCTGCCCTTTCCACCTCACAAAATCATGGTCGAATGGAGACTCCTCCCTGCAGCCATTCCAATGTCCCATTCCTTGGTTATTTTGCCCCATTTACCATAAACACTGTAATGTGCATACTGCTTTACTTCTGCGATGATTTGGATTTCATTTGAAAGTTTTATTTTGCATTTTACAGCACAAACTAATAGCTATCTGCTAAACAAAGCAATGCAGTCTCACAAAGAAAATAGACAGCATTAAAACTTCTCTGCCCTTGAAACTCACATTCATTGAAACAGCATTGAAACCCACATTCAAAGAAAATACATTTTGCCAGTGGCAGATAAAGATTAACTTTGCGCTGTTTTCAAATCATAGGCCCCTTGAACAAGAAACATACACGTGCTCTTTGACACACCTCCCTGATTGTATTAAATTATATTCCTTGTATAATACAGTACAGTTGTTAGAGGGCTTTTTAAATGTATTGTTTTAAACATTTTTCCAGTAAACAATGAAACAAAATGCATGCAACATTAATGACAAAACTGCCCAATTCAGAACATTTCCATTATAAAAACGTCTACCAAACTTCTACAGTCCACCAGTATCAGTAAATATGCAGAATCTCTGAAGAAGTAAAAGTCATCTAAATAATTACACATTAAAGAAATCTGTAACTAATGAAGAGGTTGCTGCTAGTAAACAACTTTATATGTCATTGTTTAATCTACAAATAAAGTGCCTGTTGCCCTTGAGGAATAAATTGTCTATGTTGCATTAAAAAAATGATAAGCTAGTAATATAGCAATAGGGAATGGATGGCAAACTGATAACAGGTTCATAGTTACTAGGTATCTTCGCCAAAACAGACTGTATCGTCCACCTCCTTTACAACATAGTACAGTATCAGCAATGCATCTACCTACTGTGGGAGTAGAACCCACAGCCTTCTGTATCAAAAGCAAGTACACTACCTGTTGTGCTATTAACAATGCAAGCAGACAGCATAAGCAGCACTAAACTTTTGTTCCCCTGCAGCCCTCAGCTCCTTGTAAAATCTATTTGATACTCAGCTGTATCTCTGAACTTTACAACACAAGAAATCTGGAAAAAGCCAACATTTATTGGAGGGAGGGGACAAAAGCCCCAAAAACAGGGACACATTTTAAACATTGCTTGTATAATGTTGGAAAGTTGCTAGAATAAAATGCTGTGTTACCACCATACATTTCACTGCCAAGTCTTGAACCCAGGGGACTCTGTACAAAACAGTTAGAGCAACATACCACTATGCCGAATCCTCTGTTTTGTGAAAGAGAGGAAGACTGAAACTTAAATGGCTACCATTTGGTGAATTCAGTTCTCACCATAGCTGTTAACCTCTTAGCACAAAACACCTGAACAAAGCCAATAATGGGGGAATACAGTCCCAAACATAGGGACAAATTTCTAATATCCATGTTATAAACTTAGACAATTGCTAGAATAAAAGGTTTTGTGTTACCATGTACTTTCTGAAGAATATGAAGTCTGAAATTCAAATGCCTGTTATTTTTATTTAACATCTGTTAACCAGGAAAGTCTGACTCGGAACAAAAGCCAATTTTCAGCAGAGCAAAACACTCCACACAGATGCTCTTTGTAAGATGGGAGGAGATGCAGACTTCACAGCAAAGGCACCCCAGCCAAAAATCTAACCAGAGAACCTGTAGTTGTCAGGCAACAATGCTACCAGTGCACCACAGCGCTACTGACTTGGCAACGAAAACCAAGCACACAGAAACCACAGATTTTATAAGGAACAGAACAAATATGAGGCAAACATCTGCAAATTTTTTTTTACAAATGGTGGTGGGTAGGGAATTTAGGCCCTTGCCACCTGCACCCATGGTACAGGGTTCAAGCGTGAGTATTTTCTACCCACCACCATATACCAACTGGGGTATTTTGAACACGCACACAAACACACACACACACACACACACACACACACACACACACACACACACACAACCTGATCCAGTCATTCCTCCTGAAAGCAGTCTTCCTCTGTTCCACACTAATAATCCAGTTGTTCCCTGTGAAAGTAAACTCCTTATCTCAGCCCACGCAAGCTAACGGCTGGTTTCTGGTTCTGCGAGAATTGGCTGGAGGCTCCAGTCTGTGGATGACACAGTTCATTTTCCTTCTGTGTGGTCATCACTGCACAGACTTCTGGGGCTGCAGGGCAGAGATGCCTTTCTCCTGTATCCAGACTGCCTAACACAGCAGTCTGGAGTCCTGTGAGTGCCAGGAACTCCATGTGTGGAGTTCCGGTACTTGCAATTTTTTTTTTAATTTTCATCTTTCTTTTCTACAGGTAGGGGGATTTTCTTCTTTCTTTTCTACAGGTGGGGGGGGGCTGCAGTCCTGCAGTCCTATAGCATGAGCCACCCCTGGTTGGGCTATGTGAGGAGTCAAGGTGATTTTAACTAAACAACTGTGCTCATCATAGATATACAAGTGCATTTTTAACTAGTTATCATAACTGCCATGCTTAAATAGTTACACACACATACTCATCTGGGTTTTATAAGCAAATCATTAATGACATATGCTGTGTAGAAAACTGTAGTTATCAAAGCATTACTGATACATTTTTTGCAATCAGCGTACTTATGATAGCCATTTGTATGTAGTGTTACCTTCCTAATCAAAGTGTTGCTAAAAATTGCATTCTGACACCCTTTGTAAAACTAAGCTTTATGTATCTACGACCCTGTATCAGCTGTGTTGCCTCTAAGTCAAGAACCAGAATGCTACTTGAACTCACTTTATTCATACCAATTTCAATAAAAAAAATATGTTAAGCACTTTCATCCCAAATTACTTCTGAAGTTCTGTGTAATTTGGGATGAAAGTGCTTAATGGATTTTTTGTTTTTTATTGAAGTTGGTTTGAATAAAGTAAGTTCAAGGGCTGTGTTGGTGACCATGTGTTCCATTGTGGTTCTTGGTTCATCTTTGAGAAGATTTGGTTGTCTCTAAGCCATTGCCCTTACACCTTCTGCCACAAGGAAACACAGCAGGTAGATGTCCTCCATTTGGTACTGTCAAGAGTGCTAATGGCTGTGCATCAGCATTAAGCTGTTTACAGTACAGAAAGCTGCCCAAATAAAATGTTTCACTTTTTCCTTAAACAGGTAAGCTTGATTGCAGGCTGCTCATCAGTGAGTACAGAAGGCAAGAAAGAGTAAAAAATAGCATATGATGTTGTGACGAAAATAAGGCATAAATACTGAGTAATAATTTCAACTTTTCCTTCACACAGTATGGAAATGAACCCCAGAGCAACTCTGTTATTGGTCCAAAGTCACTACATTTACAGCTTGTGCCACAGAGAGAGCTATATCCCAGGTGCACATCACTCACTCATTGCAAATGCCGTTCAAAGGTGCCAGGAATGTTTCCGCTAATGAATACTACAGAAATAAAAATGTTCCTTTTAACTTCAGCTGTGAGGCTTGTTTGCATTCTGCCAAGCAGTGTGCACATTGCAAAGGCAACCACATTACATTAAAAACCACAAAACACTAGAGCAAATATGATTTATATTTCCATTCATCAACTGTTATACTATTAAAAAAAGGCATGCTGCATTTAGCCTTCACATCAACATGTCATACACTGACAATGGCTCAGAAAGGGGACATACAGACAATGACAGGAGGTCTTGCTTGGCAGACTACATACAATTAAGACACAAAGTATGCCATGAAGAAGTACATCCTCTTGTGATGAGTTATGCTTGTGAGAGTTTATACACCATGTCACACATCTGTCCACAGTACACGTTAATCTTTTTGTGTTATAATACTGTAAAACCTGTCATATGACACAACATTCCTGTTAATAGTACTATTAATGAGGACAACAGGTGACTAGACAACAGCAACTCCTGTGCAAACTCAACCCACATGATCTACTGGTAAGATATGGAATATTTATCGCATATTTTAGCATATGCATTTCATATGAAACATATTATTCTTCTATATTTTTTTATATCCAATTAAAAAAATAAACATATCTGTAAGCTGGATTCAAACCTTGCATCATCAGTCCTATTTCTTTAGACTCATTGCATTACACCATGTTTTACAGTAATAGATGTAATGCAGAATTTTGTAACTTACTGCTGTCCACAGTGTTGTAGCAAAGTGCACCGGTGCCACTCAAAAATGCACAAATGATGGTATTTCAAATTAAATTTCTCAGTTTGTACATTGGCAGTGGAATCTTGTTTGCTGCCATGAAATATTGCCAGTCCAAAGTGTGCTTTGCCAAAATCCAAAAAAAGAAAAGAAATGTCAATTGTAACAAACATCAGGGAATAATTAATGAAAACGCGGTCTTGTGATATTTCCTTACACTGGATGTTTTACAACCTGATTATCTAGATTTGAATCCTCAATTCAGTACAATAACAACACACACTCAGTCATGTTTCTTATCCCTCTTTGCCACTGCTTAAAGTAGGAATCAGAAAGTGCACATGCAATGCAGATCTGACTTAGCAGACCATCAAGTTACAGGTCCAACAGAAGAAAGATTAGAAAATGTTCCTTTCTCATTTGCTTGAACATGTCTAGATGAAAGTGAGCTTCACAACATATTTAGGCTAATAATAGTTCACACCTTATTCATCTAAGATCACCAACAATGTCAACTATGTCTTTTCTTTATTTTCTGAGCATCTTCCACTTCTCTCAGCTTAATCAACAGAAATGCGATGTCATGGACATTTTTTGCATCCTTGTTTCAATGGGTAATACAGCTGATTAGTATTGCAGAACAATTTTTAAGCTCAGAATTGAGAATATGTTATTATTAAAAGAATATCAGTGTTGTTAAAGCTGTTCTCATAGCTCTCAAGGTGCTTCCACATTTTTTTCCTAAGTCTAGTCTACATGATACACATGCTTCAGAGGGAAAAAAGTCTCTTCAGTATTGTTTGTTGCTGTAGTCACAGTAATAATTAACATTTGCAAGCCATTAGCAGCTGATAGTTGTCATTGGTCCTCCCTGCAGTCCTAGGGCATGTGCATGCAATAGTGTAGCTACTTATATGATGTTTACCTGTCCTGCACCAAGTGAGAATTTTGATATTCAGGAATGCTAATGATTTAACACCTCATTTGAATCTTTGCAGTGCTCAGAGGGCTGAATTTACACTATATGAAGGTAATGGTGTAGGTATAGAAGAAGAAAAAGGGGAAATTGATTTGATGCAGACAGACCATTATTGGTATTTACTTGGAGGAGATTTGTCTACAAGTTACTGCATTTTTTCATAAGGTATATTTGTCCTCTTCATAAACTGTTTTCCTTTTAATACCTGAAATGTATTTCAATATGAAATAGATTTTTTTATCTGTATGCATGTTTTACATTCATGGCAAAGTGCAGGCATGTCAGTTCTTGCTCTGTTTTAAAGTTTGTTAATGAATGGTATGGTTACATCACAGTATTGTGTTACCATTTGTTTTGGGAATTTCACCAGTTACTACAGACAAGTGTATGGTGTTTATCACCAATTTCAAGGGGTTGTGCATGTGTAGCTAACAAAAGTGTTAAGCTTCTCAAATGTCCCATGGCAACTTCCACAACAGTGGAGAGACCAATAAAATTTTCTTGACATTTCTACTTTGAATTTTTGCCTATTTATTGATAGTATTGTTATCCAGTAGTCAGTTATACAGCTGCCATCCTCATTATAGAACTGTTAGAAGAAGTACAATCCACTGAAGCCACAATAGCACTGAAATACTAGGCTCAAACCAAATTTATTATGCAACTTAAAACAGTTTCTCTTAAAAGCTTCCCCAGGCATACATAACAATACATAAGGAATAAGCTTAAATACTTAAAACATTTAAAATAATTAAAATACTGAAAGGATATGACACTTTCAACTTTCTGATGTTGTCTCAATAAATGTTTTAAAGATACAGCTTCATTTAAGCCTGGGGAATATGTGTTTTGAACCTTAATATCCATTTATATTCCTACAGTTCAGTGTTTTGCACTAAGTCATCACTCATAAAGGATCATATAACCTACCTAAAATCATAAATTTAAAAGAATGTGTAGCACCAGCATTTTCAATGTGCTTATAAAGCGCATTAGAATAAATCTTCCTATTAATTTCTGTCTACTGATGCAATCCTTCAACCTTCTATTGGTTTTATCAACATAGTATGCTGAACAGGTTTGGCATGTAGCTAGATATATAATGTTTCTCTTGTCATAAGTACCATATGTGTATATGTATATTTATTTTATTTTATTTTTTTTATTTTACATTTGTTGACCGGGCTAGTCTAGCTGGATATATGTCCATTTTCAGTAGAGGCCCGGGGAGAAAAGCTCCACACAAAACATAAATGAACAGACTTGTTAATAAAAACATACAATAAAATAGAAATAAAAATCAACTTGTTAATAAAATCAACATACATTAAGGAACTCAAACAGTTAGAGATCATACATAAAGTTCGGTCAGTTTCAAAACAATTTTACCTAGTACATAAAGGATATGCAATATGGCATATTGATTATATATATATAAGTCTTATTAACGTTTTTCTCAGTATTAATATGAATACAGTGCACACATTTATGCCACATTTGTGTTCCTTTTTTATTTGTTTTAAATTTATATTATTCTTAGGTTGTCCTTTGTAGCATAATTTCTGCTTCACATTAGGGGATCTTTTATAGCCAAAATAAGGTTTGTCTCCTATCTTATCTTTAACCTCAGGAATTGCTGACATAATAGGCCACTATTTGTTTATAATATGTTTTACAGCATTAGTATATTGATTATAAGTTAACATATATCTTGTAATATGATTTAAGGAAACATCATGTTTAGTGACCTATTCATTAATATTTTCTGAAGAATAAATAGGTTTATTTGCAGTCCGTTGATATCTGACTACATTATCTTTGATATTGTAAATGTTACTTTTATTATATTCCCTGTCTAAAAAAATAATTACTGACAATATCTAACTGCCAAAACATCTGTGAATCATCAATATGCAATCTAACCACATACTTCATCTGATTTTCTACTACATTCATAAAAATAAACTGGGGATGCATGCTAGTGCAGTGCAAATATGCATTTCCTTTAATGGGCTTCTTATATAATTTTGTATCCAACAAACGACTTCCTGTCTTAATCAGAGTAATGTCCAACAAATCTATGTTATTAAATGTCATTTACTTTTTAAAATGCAAAAAATCAGTACAGCCATTTATAAATGTAAAAAAAACAGTTCAAAATCTGCCAGTGTTCCTGAACATATGAGGAAACAGTCATCAGCAAACCTACAGTAAAAAACAATATTAGCCTGAAAGGTATTTTTAGATTGAGATAAAATATATTCAGTTCCCACATAAATATAACAATAGTCACATATGTATTAGCCACAGGTGTCCCAATGGCAACACCTATGACCTGGTGATATATCTGTGTTTGAAATAAAAGATATTCACTAATATAACTTGTAGCAAATTACAAAGACTGATTATCTTTTTAAAGTCAAAGTTAGAAAATTGAATTAAAAAACATTTAATGTAGTTGATTCCTATATGATTAGGAATACATGTAAATAAGGAATTTATATCCATAGTGACCAAGTGAGATGCAGTCATATCTTTATCCTGAGTCCAAATATATAAATTCTTAAGAAAGTCAGACAAATCCTTTATTATAGCATGTGCATGTTGCAGACATATTTTTAGTTCTAAGTCTAAATATTTATAAATGGGCTCAGTGACCCACCCCTTAGCAGATGTAATAGGTCTCGGTGGTTTTCTGATCATGCATTTATGCAACTTGTGTAGCCCATAGATAATGGGTACTATAGGTGCAGTGGTAAGAAGTTAGTTAAATGATTCAAAGCTTATATCCCATATTACATACATTTTATGTAGAACATTATTAGCTTCTTTTATAACATTATTCTTTTGAGTTTTTGTAATTTTCTTATAGTCAGGGGAATTTAACATTTCAAACATTGTTAGCATGTAATAATCAGAATCTAGTACCATGACACCACCCCCCTTGTCCGCATGTTTGATAACAATTTGATCATTTTCCAATAAAGATTTAATAGCACAATATTTATTTGTATTCAAGTTATAAATTTTTTTTTACAATAATGTTGATTCTGATATAATAAATATATGACGTGCTCCGCAACTTTTTCAAAACCCTGTACTGTAGGATTAGATACAGCAATAAAAGTACTTTTTATTTTTAAGAATATTGTCATCAGTTGTAATATGAACATCAAACATGAGTTGGAAATTTAATGATCTAGCAAATTATTTAACTTCCAACAAAACTTGTGCAATATCAGCTGTACATGAAGGAATAAAAAGTGGGTCCCTTATAAAGTACTGATAACTGATGTACATCTAATTCATGCCTTGATAAGTTAAAAACTAGTCCATGTTCATTGTTTAATAGCCTATCTCATGTGCTCGTTTGAAAGGGTTCCTCCCTCGTTGTCCTGTGTTGATACTCTTTATTTTTCCTCTGCTGTACAAATGGAAATGTTAACGGAAAGGATGCAAAGCTAATATAGTATATTTTTATATTACAGTTTTATTTTTTATTTATTTATTTATATATTTGGGGGGAGCTCCCTTAATTTGTGTGTAGTCTGAAATGAGCATTGCGTGTTCATTTGTTTTGTGTTGATAATGGGTGCACAGATTTTATTTTAGGAGAATAATTTCCCTATGTGCTACAAATCTGTTTTGTTTTTTTTTGTTTTTTTCTGTTTCATGTCATACAGGATTATGGAACCCAGACCACCTGTTCCACCCAAGCCACCATTCATCGAGGAACGAGGTCATTATTGAAGTCTTACACTGCCATGGATCCTTATTGCTTGACAGAGGCAGAGCTGATAAGTCTGCCAGAAAAAGCATATGTAAACAGGTGGCTGCTGACATAAATCCAGTGGGCATCTGTGCCAGAAATTATAATCAGGTGTTGCACTGTGCCACTGAGATGATTACAGCATCCAGCAAGAGGGCAGCTGTGGTAACACTTGAGCAGACAGCCATGGGGAGGTTGTCCTGCTACCAAACCACCACTCACTGTAACTGATCAGTTACTGCCCACTGTCAGAGTTCCCAACAGCTCAGCAGAGAGTTCACACCCACTCCTTGCAGCTGGTGCTGATGTGGACAACAGGTCACCGACTCCTTGGTGCTGGCGCTGGTGCTGATGTGGACAACAGCTCAAGAATGTCTCATCAATAACGTCTTGGTATGCTATATATAAGACATGTGCTGCCATTCTAGACATCTTTATGTGTTAATACTTGTATACTTCTGACATATCTGGAAACAGTGAAATGTCTGGCTTAGAAGAGACATAGTCCAACAAGAGACTGTGTTGGGGGGGGGGGGTCAGTCTGCTTTGGTCTTAGATATTTCTTAAGGGGAAGATAGGCAGAATATTATTCTCTTGTTCTTGTGTCATTTGCATTGTGATGCTTATTAGCTTTCTTTATATTAGCTTTGCATCCATTGAGCATCTGACATTGTTTAACGTGAGTACTGGCAACACAGTTTGGATAATTTCTAGTCATTATTTCTCTCATTCTTAGGTTAATTGATTATTTTGACAGGCGATCCTGATGGTGGCAGTGTAGAACTCGTACCACCTGATGTCAGAGTATTGGTTGGCACTGATGATAATGGTGACTATATGGAGACACAGTCAGGGAGTGCAGAGGTTCAGTCTGACACTAAGGTTGTGGCTTACACATCCCCTGGTGTTATTTCAGACAAAGTCAGTATGCCTTCACATACCCATGACACTCAGCCCTCAGATATAGGACAGGCTGAGAGTGACACAGTTGAGCAAGGTAGTGTGGTTACTGTGGTTGTAGAGCTGGTTGAGTCTATCCATAGCCATCGTGAGGATGTGATACCACATAGAATAGTTGCTAGAGGTGCCCAGAGGAGGCCTACTGTCCAGCCTCCTCCTGATGCTGGTGTGTCATTACATGCCACTAGACATACATATAGGGCCATCACGGAGGCACAGTCACATTCCATCAGGGCCTCAGAAGAGATAGTGCACGTGGCACATTCTGATGTGCATGACTACCTAAACCATGTGGTTGACTCCTTGGAGAGGATGAGTGACACATTGGACTGGGCATTGTCTGTGATGAAACATCTGCTGGAGAGGATCAGCATCCATGTGTCCATAGAGCAGCAACATCCTCTGGTGTTAGCTAATGTGATTGTGCCAGATCTTACTGCCACAGTGGCACTACTTCCACTGTTCCATCAGTGATTTAGGTGTCCACACCCAGAAGTGGTAGGCCATGGATTCATGGTACTGGCCATAGTCATGAAGAGTACTCATCCGGCAGACATCGCACGCATTCAGGTAGCACCCACACTTTGAACTGGGGATGTGGAAGTGGCCATGCAACACCTGGCAGAGGCAGTTTGCATGGTCAGGAGCAACAACACTAAACTGACAACTCTACCATGCATGACTCACACCTGTCTAACATGCCAGGATGTAGTAGTGCTAGCACAGAGGTTGATTGTGTTCATGCAGACACACACATTTCACAAAAACTGCCCATACTGACTCACACACGTGCAAACTAAACAAACCTTAATGTTGATTGTGATGCATCTTCTGTTGGTGGCTCTGAGATGTTTTCTTCTTTACTGAATGGTCTGTGTTTCTTACACACACTCACTATTTTGATATCAGCTTTGGCCTTCTGCCCCCCCCCCACACACACACACACCCTATGCAAATGATCATGACTCTGCCATGCCCTTAATTCATTTTGTTTTGGCTTAGGGTTGCATATATGTTTAATGCACAGAGTGGATAGCTAAGTGAGTCTTTCTGACTATGTTGATTCTGTGGTGTGCAGGGAAATGGATGTCCTCCATTACATGTTTTAGCATAGCATTAAGACATTCACACAATATTCTGGAGACTGAGGCCTGTGACACCCCTAGTATATCCCCTGTGGGTCTCTGGAATGTACCAGTAGCTAATATCCTTAATGCTACACATACCTTAGTTTCCACTGTTATGGGTTCTCCTCAATTTCCGTTGATTGACCAAAGGTTGCAGAGTTCCTGTAGTGTTTCCCTATCAGCACTGTATCACTGTAATATTTCAATGACATGCAGTTCACGATATGTCAAACGCGGTCTGAACATCCTTTTTCTCCTTGCCTGAGGTCTATCAGCAGCAGCAGCAGCAGTAGCATAGCTTTGAGCCTGTTGCACATACACATGCAAGGCAGCAGAAGTAGCCCCTGACATTTTTTTTATTTTCTAAGTGTGATACTGGCTGTGTTACAATAGGTTTTGGAGTTCATGGCAAAAAACTACACCAAGTGTACATAATTACTTTATATGTTCCTGAATGGCTCCCCCACCTTGGATTGGTTAATTAGGATATAATTCAGCTAGGTATGCCTTCATTAGCATACTCTGACATTTACCTTTGTTTTGCAGGTCAACACAACATGTAGAGCTGTTTAATGAATATAAAATAGCATGCTATTGTGAAACTGTTCATGAATCTGGCCATACCTCTCAACCTCTTAGAGCAAGAAATCTGGAGAAAGCCTCAAATAATGGGGGGACAAAGGCTGAAAAATAGGGACAATTTTAAATATTGCTCTTACAAACTTAGAAAGTTGATAGAATAACAGGTTTTGCATTAACGTGTCTTTTCTGAATGGCATGAAGTCTGAAACTCAAATGTCTGTCATTTTTCTGACTTTAGACCTCAATGATTTGCCAGTGATTTGCTAGAAAACCACAGTTTAATAAGAAACAGACCAAAAATATGAGGCAAAAATCTGGACAGTTGAGAGATATGAATCCGGCCCAAACTCTCATCCGTGGTGCTCACCAGCTCTTCATTGCAGTGGTTCCATAGCTACCTTACAAACAGAGTACAAACAATAAATTTAAATCACTTCATCTTCTTGCCAGTAACTATTGGTGCCCCACAAAGATCTATATTAGGTCCATACTTTTCAACATATTCAATATTGACCTCTTCATTGCTACAAAAATGCTGCACTAGTTTAACATGCTGATGATGACCATAATCTGCTCTATCAAATCTCTCCAATCTCTAAGACCTTACACAACAATACTTCTTATCAGTTGAAACCTGGCTAAATAATTCACAACCGCTAACAATCCCCAAAAACTAAATTAGTACTCTTTACTCCAAAGTGTATCTCTGAACCAACAACACTCTTTACTACTGTCTCTGCCAACAACACTGTAATAGAACAAGAAAACCACACAAAATTACTGGGCGTCATCATAAATAACCAATTGAAATTTGACACCATGCATCACACGCTGTTAAAACGTTCATCAAAACTAGATACATTATACAAAGTAAAAACCTGCTTCACTGACATAGCCAGAAGACTTATAGCCTCTACTTTCTTACCATCGCCCCTCCTCTGTGCTGCCCCAAGCTTCATTGATCTTCAAGTATCACAACTGTTACAAATAGCCAAATTTGCAATAAACTATAACAACAAAACACACCACTGCCTAACCCATAGAGAATTAAATTGGTTCGAACTACCACATCACCTAGCTCTTTCTAAGCTAACTACAAGAAATATACAGACTTCTGTATAAGCCAGGGAATTGCCCAGCCCTTAGCAAGTTAA
The DNA here is from genome assembly GCF_019279795.1 of Protopterus annectens. Classification (NCBI taxonomy): domain Eukaryota; kingdom Metazoa; phylum Chordata; order Ceratodontiformes; family Protopteridae; genus Protopterus; species Protopterus annectens. Next base: position 1,419,680,067 of record NC_056725.1, read on the forward strand.
TACAACTCTATTCCGCAAATAGAATTTTACAGTCTACAGAAAATTACTAATCACTGTAGACAAATTATCTGGTACTGCAGGTGACTCTGTGTATTCAAATAGTGCATCTAAACTATGGAACCACATCCCACTGCCCCTGGAATCCATTCAGAATGCAAATACATTTAAAACACAACTAAAACTTCACCTATCAAATCAATGGATCTGCTCCTGTATATCTCCAGGATGGATGTCACTGTTATCTTCAACTTGACATATCATCAACCATTTCGAATCATTCAGAATCCTATGCCCCACAACCAGTCTTATGCAATAGCTGAATAATTTCACTAACATCTCCCAGATATATTTTTACAGTTTTATGCCACTGCTCAACCATCCACCTCTATAATTCTAATACAAACATTGTGATAGTTTTATATATATATATATAAAATCTACAAATTGCCTTTATACTCTTAATTACAGTATTAACATTTTCTGCCCAGCCTAGTTCCTTACCTCGCCTCCATTTCTTTGAATTTGTAAACACTTATCTCATGATCTATTAGCTATTTGACAACCCTCTAGTACAGCAGTCTCCAACCTTTTTTTGCACCAAGGGCCAGTTTTGTGTAATAAAGTTTTCCATGGGTCGGCCATCGCACTCGCATAATAAAGTACATAATATTTATTTATTTATTTATTTATTTGACATTTGTTTAACAGGGAGGCACAACTGGTCTATAAGTCCATTTCCAGCTAAGACCTGGGGAGAAAAGCTCCAAAGTACAATAAAGAGACAGTTGGCAATAATTACAAAAAAAGTGTACATTCTGCTTAACAGCATAACATTGACCTACTATAGTTGAAAGGTAAGCAAACCTAATGGCAACCTTATTAACTTTAAGTTTATAAGAGCAATATTTAAAATCTGTCCCTGTTATCTGGCTCTGTCCAGATACTTCACAACTATACAAATTGTTGCAGAATGTCCAGATTTTTGCCTCATATTTTTGGTCTGTTTCTCATAAAATTGTTGTTTTCTGGCAAATCACTGGCAGATCTTTGAGGTTTGAAGTCAGAAAATAATGACAGACAGTTGAATTTCATACTTCATGCCCTTCAGAAAATTAATGCTAATGCAAAACCTGTATTTCTACCTACTTTCTAAGTTTGTAAAAGCCACACTAAAAAGTGTCCTTATTTTTGGGCCTTCGTCTCACCATTATTTTGGCTTTGTCCAGATTTCTTGATCTAACAAGTTGAGAGGTATGTGTCATGTGGTTGGGAGGTATGCAAACATTATAGTTGCTGCTGCTGCTAGGGATCACTCTCACTCTTCACTCTCTCTCTGTCTGTCTCTCTCTCTCTCTCTCTCACATACAGACACACACACACACACACACACACACACACACACACACACACACACACACACACACACACACACACAGAGTCTCTTTTGCATTCATGCACATATTCACTCACATACATCGCTCTCACTCTCTCTCTCTCTCTCACAAACACAGTCACTTCTTCATTCATACATGCATTCACTCACACATTGGTCTCACTCTCCCAATCTCACACACACACACACACACACACACACACACACACACACACACACACACACACACACACACGTAGATGCATACGCACATGCACACACACACACACACACACACACACACACACACACACACACACACACACACACACACACACACACACAGTCACTTCCTCATTCATACCTGCATTAATTCACACATTGGTCTCACTCTCCTGATCCCACACACACATTCACTTCTTCATTCATACCTGTATTCACTCACACATCACTCTCATTCGGTCCCGACCTCACACACACACACACACACACACACACACACACACACACACACACACACACACACACACACACACACACACACACACACACACACACACACACACACACACACACACACACACAGAGTCTCTTTTGCTTTTGTGCGCACATTCACTCACACACGCAGACAGACACAGAAACACATTCAGACACAGATTTACTTTTTTGTTTCACTCTGTGCCAAATGGCCCGATGGCAAATGATTCACGGCCCAGGGATTGGAGACTGCTGTTCTAATACACTTCTTCAGATGCTTAATGTTCAACATCAACTAATGCATAAATATCCTTTATGCTATACTTGCCTGTATTTCATATGAATGTAATCTAATTAGCAAATGTATCCATAGTTGTTAATGTGTATTACTTAATGTCTGCTCAGGTATATTACTGAATGTCTGTTTAAAATTGTTTGTAATATGTTGGACCTTTTCTCCCCAGACCTCATCTGAAAAGATTTTTTAACTAAACCCAGTTTGACAAACCCAGTAAACAAAAGCAAAATAAAATATATCAAATAAAATAAATGTCTTCCTACACTGAAAAATATTGTTCCAGTAAACCACCACATCATGTAAATGGTTACAAATAACAATATACTTCACTGTAGTACTACTGGACCATTGCACAGTGCAGCACATGGACTGTGTAAATGAAATTAGAGCAAAATATCAAACAAAATATTTGACCTAACGAAGACCTGCATACAATGCTTGCATGACAACATATGTGCCTACTAATGACATGCATAGGGATGTAGGTGCATAAGTTATCACAACATCCCTTACACATGTGCTTCATACGCCCATATGTTCTTACTGAGCTTATGGCTAAGACCATCAAGAAGCTTAGCCATATCACCTAATACTGTTGGAGACAAATAATGCCCCCCATCAGGTAGACTTTCTCCACGTAATCCCATAGAAAATTTGCCATCATCCATCCAGTCATCCAGACTGCTTTTAAAGGTTGCTAGGGAAGTATTTGGCTTGATAGATAAGGCAAACTATTGCAGAAATGGGAGATATGTTAGGTGAGATCTCTGTCATGCATTATGGTGTTTCTGAAGTGGTAGTATAGGTTTAGGTTTCTAGAGCTGGTGCTTAGTTTAGTACTGGGTCTCTTTAGGTGCAAAGTCTAGATTCCTGGTTCATTCACAGCATGGAAGGCTAAACAGACATCATCTCCCAGGAGTTTGTATGACACAGTGTAGAAGGACAGAGCTTTTGCTCTATCAGAATAGCTAAGGGTGCTGACACCTTTTTGGTAAGGAAGCATTGAGGCCTATCAAGCTGACTTAGCTGTTTAGCGAGGTACATGCTGAAGTATGCATAATTTTCAATGATGGGCCTAATAAGAAACAAATAAAAATAGACTATGACTTCTTTCAATCTCGAGGAGAGACCACAAAGTGCAAGCTCAAAGGATTTTCTAATCACAACAGAGATGTGGTTGTCAAAGGGCAGTCAATTATCAACATATATTCCTAAAGGAGGGGGTCTTGACAGCTATACTAACCAATAACAGTTATGAAGCAAGTATAGATGGTCTAAAGGCTCTTTGGTAATGTACTAATGATAGCTTAGAGAACAGAGAATGTGCCCTCAGTTTAGAAGAAAATGATCTAAGAGTTGCTTGACTTAATAGAAATGGACATATGTGTTAAGATCAATGAAAGAAATAGACTACAGAAAGTCAATAAAATCCAACAAAGTTAGAAGTTTTATAATACAAATGAACTTGGTAATTAGGACTGTCCATAGAGATTCATGTGATATAACAGACGTAAATAGGATATATGACTGTGCAGCTAAATTAATAACAGATAAAGTCTTACCACAAAAATACAGGGTAGTAAGGGAAAGGAAAGGGAAAAATTGAATGCCATCATGGAAGTATTGAACATAGAAAACCATAAAGCAATTAAGACAATGTGTCACTGTTAGAAGAGTATATTAGAGGGAATAGATCAACAAAAATACTCAGAGAGATAGATGTGATAAAAGCAATGCGCAGTATCAGAACAAATCAGGCTCTATTGTGCACTATTACAAATAATAAACTAAAAATATAAGCACAGGCAGAAAAACCTAAAAGATATGAAAAAATATAAATGAAAAGTACTAAATAAGTCATTTATTGATGACCCAAGTATGTTTTATGGTGAATTGGGAAACAAGGTAAAAGGAATTTAAACACAATCAAAAAAAGAAGAAATGGGAGGCGGACCCTGAATGGCTAACTGAAAGCAGCAGTATTTTAGAGCTCCATATAACTAGTTAAATAAGACAGGAAAAAATATTCTTTTTTTTCCTTCAAAGTATGAAATCTTATAGATAATGGACTAATTTATATAATTAGAAAATTTGATAAAGTTTTACAAATAATTTCCTGTCAAAAAGCTTAGGAGATACATTCACTTGTTAAAGTGAGCAACTCAAGGAATTCTCACCAGGATGCTACAACATATGACATCTATCCTGCAGGAGTTGTCTTTGAAGATGGATGATTTTAAAGAGAACCTAGAAAATCTTAAAGCAAGCAGTTAAAAACAGGCTGACAACCTCAAGGAAATGCTACAACAACATCAGACAAGGATAACAGGAATAGGGGTTTCTCTAAATGACTTAGAAAGCAGACTTGAAGAGGAAACACATAAAGAACTGCTTCTTAAACAAAACACTTGGTTGGTTAATAAAGTAGATGACTTGGAAAATAAGGAGAGGAGAAATAACATCAGGATTTTTGGATTACCTGAAAACACAGAAGGTGAGGATATTATTTCCTTTTTATCAAGCTGGATCCCTGACTTTTTAAATTTAAAAGAAGGACTTTCCTTTGGCATTGAAAGGGTGCACAGAGCTCTTGGGAAACCTGCCACTAACTCTCCCCCTGGGTCAATAATTATCAAATTTATTTCATACTTGGGCAAGGAACTGATTTTAAGATCTGCTTGGAGGAAGGCACCTCTAAAATATAAACAGAGCCTGATAAGATTTGATAACAACTATTCATCTAGAATAATGGAACAAAGGAAAAAAGTGTGGCCAATGATAACGTTTCTGAAACAAAATAACATCAAGACACAACTTGCATATCCAGCTAAGATAAGAATACTGCATGCCAACGAGATGAGGACTTTTATTGACTTAGAGGAAGCCTCTTCATTTATTAAAATTAGTAATGTGATTACTTTACCAGAAGATATGGATTGGATGTCACCTTCTCTTAAGAGAACAAAAGAAACAAATGTCTAGACAGATGTCAAAAAGAAGAAGCAAAAGACTGACACTGTTACAGCCAAATCTCTCAAAGCATCTACTATGATATGAATTGTTTTAACATTACTTTAAAGGACCAATTTTACTGCTTGGAATTTTAAAATAAAGGTAACTAACTACTGGAATCTTTATCTATATTTTTTGAAAATAGATGACACATAAGAGTTTTCACATTACCTCAGGTATGTAAAACAGGGAACTTTACTTTCACAGAAGGAGGGTTATATAGCACATACAATATTTATACTGTAAATCAACATACATAGTATATGTGTATGTTCTCTTAATTTTCTCTTTTCTTTCTGTCTCTTCTCATTATTTATTTTAACTGCATCTTGTCTCCGTTTTTAAATTCTCTCCTATTTACTATGCTAATGTAGTCTATATATATTTACTATCTCACTATCTAAACACAGATAAATAATAAGTCTAAAATAATCTAGTTTTAAGGTAAACTAATTGCAATAGTGAACTTAATTGTTATTACAACATTTATTAGATTAATGATGGTCACTGTTATGCTTATTGGGATTGGGGACATGTTCGTGATTAACTCTGAAATGTTCCATTCATGTACATATGTCCTTTGAATTATTTCCTTTTAGTATTAAAAAAAGTAAAAAAAAAAAAAAAGTGAGGGAAAAACGTACTGTTGGTTAACTCATTCACTCCAGAGCAGCTCAGAAAATGCTGCCTGCTTACTTCCACCATAGGAACAACAGTGCAGCCTGAGCTCATTTTCAGATAATCCATTTGGAATACCATACAGAAAACAAATGATCATAACTCTTTAACCATAACAGCAAGACAAAAGATGTAAATGTGAAAGTTGTTGAGCAGACAGTGACCTTTTCCAACAGTTAAATATTGATAGTGTGTATCTAAGTCCTTATTAAATATCTGCCAATAAATGATGATATTCTGCATATTTTTTACCTTTTTGGTAAAGCAAATCACAATATCTTGGTGAATGTACCATGTAGACCCATACAATTTGTAATTGATTTGTTTGTATGTATGTCAGGTTTAAAATTATACCTTAACCATTACTGTGTGATGCTTCGTTATGGAGATATTCACAGAGATATGATTAATATTATATGTCTCATAATTGATAAATAAACAAAGCATAATATCTCCTCACCTGTAACAGACAGAAACCACATATCAGTATACAAGTTGTGTAGCTCAATGTCAGCTTCATAATGATGCATCATTTGTGTCATCACCATGCTGTCTTGTAAAGATATGGGCATAATAATGAGAAGTATTGTAAATGTATAATTTTCATAATCGTACAAGAATAAACAAACTGTGATATTAGTATATGTGTACTGCATACAGACAAATTTCTTTTACCATGTTGTAAGTAATAACACTGTCTTCAAAATGAGGTATTAGTTGGGACACTGACATGCTCCCTTGCAAAGTTATTTACCAAAATATGAAATAAATCATAATTTCCATAACCTAAGTTCTAAACAAACTCTGATATCTGTACATGTGTACAGCATACAGACACAGTTATTTTACCATGTCTTCAAAATGAGGTATTACTTAATACATTGACATGGTCTCTTGCAAAGTTATTTACCAAAATATGGAAAAAAATCATTACTTTCATAACCTGATTCCTAATTAAACTGTCATATCTGTGCGTGTGTATTGTTGTAAGGACTAACACTATCTTCAAAATTAGGTATTACCTAGCACAATTACTTGCTCCCTAGCAAAGTTATTGACCAAAATATGAAATAATTAATAATTTCCATAACCTAAGTCCTAAACAAACTGATATCTGTACATGTGTACAGCTTACAGACAGTTCTTTTATCATGTGTTAAGGACAATGACTGTCTTCAAAATAAGGTATCACTTGGCACAATTACATGCAAATTTATTTACCAAAATATGAAAAAAAATCATAATTTCCATAGCTGAAGTCCTAAACAAAATATTATAGCTGTACATTTGTCCAGCATACAGACACAGTTCATTTTCCATCCTGTAACTACTAATACTGCCTTCAAAATGAGGTATTACGTAGCCTGATGACATGTTCCCTGATAAAGTTATTTAGCAAAATATGAAAAAATATGAAAAATTCATAATTTGCATAACCATGTTCGCAAACTGTGATATCTGGACATGTGCACGGCATACAGATTCAGTTTTTTTATATCTTGGAAGTACTAATAGTGTCTTCAAAATAAGCTACAACGTAGCATACTGACATGTTCCCCGACAAAGTTATTCACCAAATATGAAACAATATCATAATTCTCATAACCAAAGTCCTAAACATAATGTGATATCTGTACATTTGTCCAGCATACAGACACAGTTCTTTTTCTATCCTGTAACTAATAATACTGCCTTCAAATGAGGTATTTACCCTGATGAAATGTTCCCTGACAAAGGTATTTAGCACAATAGGAAAAGAAATCGTAACTCTCATAACCATAATTGTAACCAAACTGTGATGTGTGCAGGATGGTTATTGGCATATTCTCTTTTATGTGGCACTCTCCTCAGAGATGGTAATAAATTATAACAGCATAATTTGTTGAAAAACTAAAAACAGGTTCATAGTTACTAGGTATCTCATCCAAAGGAGGACAAACTCAGGACTGCAGCACCCCTGTTACAAAGAAAAACAATGACAATCCTACAATATCCAGTATGTGTCAGTACCAGTGAAAGCAACATTCACAACAGCAGCAATGCGATTAGCACCGATTTGCCTAAATTCAAAGTAATATCAAAACTGCCAACAAAGACCTAGTAATGGATGAATGGCAAAATTCAGTTCACTTCACCCCCCTACACTTTGCATGCAGCTGCTGAAAACAATGACAAGTTTTAGCATACATGATAGTCCAGAAATGGAACTAGAAAATGTTATGAAAAAATGCAATTTACCATTTAATTACTGTATCTCGTGCAATGCTGTAACAAGGGTGAGGTGAATGGGTACACCTGCCTTCCTGTGTCAACTTGTACAGGCACTAAACTTACAGTAAGTAAAAAGATCATCAGCATAGAAATGATAATTAAGCAATGACCTCAATTACTTAAAAGCTTGCACACTGTCTACCAGGTAAATGTTATCTTTTTTATGGATAGCTAAACTGGAAAAAATAGAACAGCTTGCAAGCTGTCATTAAACAAAAGCAATGCACATCATAGGATGGGGGAATGCCAAATTACCACACACACACACACACACACACACACACACACACACACACACACACACACACACACACACACACACACACAAACACACATGGTTTGGAAGTGTGACGTTTGGACTCCTTACTATTTTAAGTTTGTCAGTACAAAGGAATAAAGTAAAAAAAAACACATATGCAATGCATTCCTTTCACCACCACCTGCGCTCTGATAGTAACTACATGTGAACTCAACCTGCAGTAACCTTACTCATGTCATGAATAAGTAGAATACTTACTTTCTATCAAGAAAGCCTAGCTTTCATAATCTGTAACCACATTATGATACAATAACAAACAACTACATAACAAAAGTAGTAGCAGGATAAAACCGGGAAGGTAAATTATGCGGTACTTATGCATTATTGCAACCACATTCCAGAGTACCTAAGAACTCAACTGTTTTGGTTTCTAAGGGTAATGTGTGAAATCCATGCCTAGTGTGGGGCATTTGCCCTGCCAAGTACTTTAAAAAACAGTCATTGTAAAAACAGGTTCAGGATCACAATGCAAGAAAACATAAGGCTGGCTCAGCAGTCATTTCTCCCTATACTGTGCTATTTACAACTGCTTCTTGTATGTGTAAGTTTGCCTTTTCAAAATGTCAGCAGAATGTAAATGAGAAACTGCAACACTCTGAAGATATTGGCATACACCTCCTAAAAAAAGATTGCCGAACTGATATTAAGGATTGCACAACTACTGCATTATGTGTACATTTATTTGACAAATGCATCGTCCGATTCATCTACCACTGAATTAACCACAGGCCACTGACTGAAAAGGGTTGGCGTAACTCTGGGGTTTCAGTTATCTCAGTGCCCTTCCAATCCAAGTACTATTTGTACATATTAAAGTAGTTTACATACAAAGTGTAGTGAACGGCATGTTTCCTGTAGGCATGCATTCTCTGAAAAGCAACAAGTAACTGATGAATCACCGACACTTGAAACACGTGCCAGTTGGTCCATGATTTACTTTTCTGAAATAGATCACTAAACTTGTTACATGAAAAACACCCAGAAGGTGGAAAGAATCTGCAGGTGCTTACCAGTCTTTCTCTGTTCTTGCCTTCAGCTATGTCCTGAATAACTTTGCCTGCTGCTTGGATTCCAAACAAGTCCCTAACGGCACCACCGTACCACAAGTTCTTGTGCCGAGCAGAATTACACCGGGAACAGAACTCCTTGTAGACACTGCCTGTTTAACGCTCTCTGGCATTCCATGAGTGTACAATACAGAAGAGTGATCCAGTAGCAGGTAAAATCTCCAAATATTAGTAAAAAGAAAGGAAATACCTGCTACTGTACCCTCTATTTATTTTGGCAAAACAAAAGAAAATTAGGTTGGGGGTGGAGGTGCTACGCAAGTAGTGGCTTGGATTGCAAGAATCCGATTGGCTGCCACCACTTGCTTTATCAACAACTTTTCCAACGGATTTTCTATGAAAAGTTTAATGTGATCTTAATGTAAAAACACGCTGAATCATAACTGCATAGGGTAAATTACAATTTCAGTTATGATTTCAGCGTGTTTTACATTAATATCAACTGCAAATCTGCACTACAGTTTCTTGCACTTGTGGAAGTCATTCAGGGGTAACAACTTGCAATTCATATCTTCTCATGGCGCGCTCGGTGTTAAGTACAGAGGCACCATGAGAAGGTACTCGGGGTTAATGAGTTAAGTGATGCTTTCTTCACATTCTATTTGCATTGCCATAGCAACAATAAAGAATTGCTGCAGTTTCTAAGGACACTGTGAACCTGCGAAGTGCATTTAGCCTCACAGATAAATAATAATAAAAAAAAGAAGTTATGTACCTACCATAACATTCCATGTTAGTTGTCTTCTTCTCGCCTTCTTTCTTGCTGGTTGGGGTTTGGAGCCGATCCTCGGCTTCGACTCGGCCATCTTCAAAAGCTCGAGAGCTGCTGACTGGCTTGAGGCCCCCCTATATCCCATGATGCCTGGTGCTAGATACCCAGATCTCATTTGGTAAATCTAACTGCAGACATAATAATAAAGGAATCCTATCCTAGAATGCATAAATCCTACTGGAGAGACTAGTAGTCAGAAAGGAATAGCAGAGAAGACTCAGCCAGTGAAAAATCAAGAAGAACTCTTCTCGGTCCACTAGGATAGGGGGATGGAGGGTGGGATGCAAGAAAGAAGGCGAGAAAAAGACAACTAACATGGAACGTTATGGTAGGTACATAACTTCTTTATTTTGAGTTGTCTATCTTGCCTTCATTCTTGCTGGTTGGGACAGTGTCCCTAGCACCTAAAATCCTGAGTAGCTCATCGGAAAAGACTCTTCAGAACAGTGGAACCAAAATCAGCTCTGCTCCTGGAAACCAAATCCAACTTGTAATGTGAAATGAAAGTATGTGGGTTGGCCCATGTAGCCGCAGCACAAATAGATTCCATGGGCAACCTAGCCTGAAAGGCCACCGAAGTAGCTAAAGCTCTGGTGGAGTGACCTTTTGGTTTAACTGGCAATTCTTTATTCCTCAGTTGATATATGAATGTGATGATAGAAGTCGACCACCTGGATAAGGTTACTTTGGAGACTGGAAGATCTTGTTTACCTATTGCATAAGACAGGAAAAGTTGATCTGATTTTCTAATGTCCTTGGTTCTATGCAAATAAAAGCGTAGCTGCCTGTGAACATCTAACTGATGCAACTTATATTCCACCCTGTTGGAATGGTTAGAGAAAAACACAGGAAGGCCTATGGACTGATTCAAGTTACTCTCTAAAGAGACCTTAGGAAGGAAGGATGAATTAGTCCTAAGAGCAACCCTGTCATTGTGGAACACGAGGTATGGGGGACGGATAGAAAGAGCCTGTAGTTCTGAAACTCTTCTGGCTGAAGTAATAGCTACCAGAAATAGGATTTTCCAAGATAAGAACTTCAAGGAACAAGAAGCTGCAGGTTCGAAAGGGGGAAAAATTAGAGAAGCTAAAATCAAATTTAGATCCCACGGTGGTGGAGGATCTCTCACTGGGGGCCTGAGCAGAGTGGTTCCTTTGAGAAAGGCTTTACAGAGCTTATGAGACATGATATTGTTTTCCATCAGGCCAATGTGAAAATTTGAAATTGCAGCTAACTGAACTCTAATTATAGCGGAAGTGGACCCAGCATGAAAGAGTTCCGCAAGAAATTCCAAAATGTAGTGTACAGGGGTTGAAAAGGGGTCTATACTTTTAGCCTCTGCCCAGGAAGAAAAACATTTCCACTTACTAGCGTAAGTTTTTCTAGTCATAGACTTGTGTGATGACAAAATGATTTCGCTCACAGAGGGGGAGATATCTGGAAGCCTGGCTAAAGTTGGAAGTGGAGCAACCAAGCCGTGAGCTGGAGAGAGCATAGGGATTGGTGCAGCCCGCCCGATTGATGAATCAGGAGGTCTGGAACTAGGTCCAGAGTCCAAGGCTGCTCGAGAAGATGGTGATGCAGGAATGGGAACCATATTTGTCGAGGCCAGTAAGGAGCAATGAGGATCATTATAAAAATCAATGCATACCAAGATTATATATTCCCCATTCTGAAGGAGGCATGAGCCTCCTCGAAATTGATTACATGTATAGCTCTACAATTGTGGGACTGCATACATATCTGCTGACCTCACAAAACCCAAATGTACTGAAAATTTTAAAACATGAGGAGAATAAGTCTAAGATGACTTCCTTGCTTAGTTTAACAGAAGCCTATCAGTGGCAAGTGGGAATGGAAAACAAACCAGAAGTAGATAAAAATCAGGCAGCAAATGAGTGAGCCAAAAAACAAAAAAAGAATATAAGTTGAAGGATCACATGTAAAGGCAAGAAATGTGGAAAATGCGTAAATACAGTTGCAAGTACAGAAAACTCTTGGAACAATCTCATGTTGATCAGGATCGAACACAGAAATTGTTAAGGAGAGGCAAATTTAAACCAAAAGACAAAAGGTTAATATTGGTGACCCAATATAGTGGACTACGTGCACATTATGAAGATTATTGAACATTTCAGAGAAATAGGCAAATGTAGGCTTGTAAAACAGAATTAGAAACAGTCACACATCTTGTTGCTGGTTGTGATACACTAATGGCAAAAGGACCATATACTGAAAGACGTAATGATGTGGCAAGACTGTTACATTGAGGATTGCGCAAACATTGTAATACTGAAGTATCTCAAAAACACTGGAAACATGAGCCACAAAGCATTATAAAAAATGATGAAGTTTTTATCACATGAGATTATCCATTACCAACAGTTCAAAAATAAATGTGAGAAAACGAGATCTAATAGTACATGAAAAGAAGACAAAAGTACCATTGATCACTGAAATTGCTACACCATGCGACTACCTTGTCTTACGTACAGACACAAAGTCATACAATATCAGGATTTGCAGGCAGAAACAAGAGCAATGTGGATGAAAGATACTCAGACAGTTCCAGTAGTAGTATAGGGACAATGGGTCTTATAAAAAGAAATTACAATCATGCTTAGATATGTTACCGATACATGTAACTCCATATGAATTGCCGAAGGAGTCATTACTGGGCACATTGTGGGTGCTGTGAAGAGTACTTCTGGCTAACATCAAAGATTGAAACAATACTAATTTCATGAACTTTAATCATACTTTGACTTAAGAATGGGGTCCATTCCTGTCATGGTATTAGAAACCCAAACGACTTGGAGAAATTAAAAAGTGAGACTAGCTTACATTAACTTACATCAACATGTGCTGCACACCAGTGTTGCTCAGTATTATGACTTGGTAACATATGCAGGACTGGCTAAGGCTGTTTTGTAAGGCAGCACCTATAAGCTATATAGGTCAATAGCATAATGACATTATGTTGCTCATGATTAAGGCTTTTTCTGTGTTGCTATAAATTGCCCATGTTTGTAAGCCTATAACTCATTTGCTATAAGCAGCTATATGCTTAATTGCAAAGCTACTGACTGTGACAATTTTTCACCAGATTTGACCATAATACCAGCGCTACATCACCTAGGATAAATACATGTTGTGTTTATACTGAATTTATTGTAATGTATATGCACATTTTTGGTGATTATTAGTAATCTAGCTGAGATTTGCTAGTGGTTTAACTCTAGTGACAGTGGAGAAAGAACTTGGCTATTAATAGGACTCTGACTGCTATTGACCAGTAATTTCATTTGAAGTTTTTAGCTTTTTCAACTTTTTTCTGCTGCTATAAATTGCTTGCCTTTGCACATCATTCATAGGTTCATAGTTCATAGGTTCATAGGAAGTTACTAGGCTATTGAACCGAGGGTCATTTTAAGCCTAGCCTATTACACGCATTATTTTTCAGGAAAAAAAGTCTAGTCAATGCCTAAGATTATTATTAGTAATGACTGCCCATGTCCAAGAAGGATGTGGGAGCTATTCCTGGCAGGAATTTGTGGTTTCCCATACATTCATCCAGGCTCCTTTTGAGCAAAGTCACAGAGGTGCTCTGCTTAACATGAATTGGTAGCCTATTCCAGAGAAGTGGCAACCTCTGTGAGATGAATTTGTCTCTTCAGCATGTCCTATTTAAATGGCAGGCCAGATTTAGGTCACTTGAGTTGGTAATTCTAGTCCTATTTGACTTACAGATATGCAACAACTCCATCAGGTTGGGGTCAGAGAGTGCTCTGTAAGCCAGGCACAAGTCTCCCCTAAGCAGTCTATATGGTACTGAGTACAGTGACAAAGACTGCAGTCTGTCTGTGTAAGGCATGTGCTGAAGACCCTGGATCTTCTTAGTTAAAAATCTCTGGGGTCTCTCCAGTTGCTGCAGGTGTCTGGTATGGTACATACCAAAGGGGGCATTATACTCAATTATGGGCCTGATAAGTGTGTTATAACCTCTTTTGATCTTGAGGTTATGCCTTTGCTAATCAAATGTGCGATGTAGAATGCCTTTCTTACTACAGTGGGCACATGTTGGTCAAAGTTTAGGTCACGATCTATTTGTGTGTCCAAATCCCTCACTATATCATCCATACTTAAGGTATTGTTGTTTATTTGATAGCTAGTATGGACATTACATTTACCGAAGGGGATGATGATGCATTTTTTGCATTTAGTTTGAGTCCATGGCTTTGACACCAGTTGCTGGTCTGTGTAAGCCCCTCTTGGAGTAGACTGACATAATTTGGGGAGTCAATGATCATGCCAAGTTTACAGTCATCAGCAAACTTAGTCAGCCACAGCCCCTTTGTTTTGGCCTGAACGTCTGAGAAGTAAATACCAAACAAAAGGGAACCCAGTACTGATGCTTGTGGAGCCCTACTGGTGACAGGTCTCTTGGCTGAGGTGGAGTCACCCACTTTGATAGTATGTGTATGGTTAGTGAGCCAATTTGTGACCCACCTAACAACAAAATGGTTGACATTTAGGTGGGTGAGTTTGTCAATAATGCCTGAATAGGGGATTGTATCAAAGGCCTTTGCCAAGTCCAGATATGCTGTGTGCAAAGATTTGCCCTCATCTGTGGCCCTGGTCACATTTTCGAAGAAGTCTACTAGGTTTACCAAGCATGATCAACCCTTTACAAAGATGAACTGGGTTGGATTAAGGGTTTGCAGGTCACCTATATCTTTATTTATATGGTCCATGATGATACATTCCATGGCCTTGCAGATAAGGCTGGTCATGGGCTTTGGGTCTATAATTTCCCGGATCTGTTGCTAAGCTGCCCTTGTGGAATAGGATAAAAGTCGTGCTTTTCCATTCAGCTGGGATAAATCCTGTATTCAGGCTGTGATAGGATACCTAAGGGGGTTGCTAATTCCTGTTTTAGTATGTTTAAAATGCAGCCTTGGATGCCATCAAGACCCAGTGAGGCTGTGTTTTTTTGCCTTAGACAGAGCTTTGATGACTTATTCTTTAGATATATAGGGCAGGGAATCTGTTAAAGGTATGGTTTGTGATATGTTTGGCAGGGATAAGGGGGAGAAAATTTTGCCAAACCTGTCTGCTAGTAGGTTAGCAATTATTGCAGGATCAGTGTCTGTGATATAATTTGTCACTAGTTCGGCACACCTCTGGGTCCTACCTTTTAGGCAACAAATGTAGCTGAAGAAACCCTTATGGTTATCGTTAGCTGTGTTTGCTAAATTTTTATCAAAGTTGTCTTTAGAGGATTCTATAAATTGTCTTATTTGTTTATTTTGGCTTAGGATGGTATTTTTTCAGTGCTGGGACCCCCCTTTGGTATTCTTAGACAACAGCTTCTAAAGTTTGTTGTATATTTTTTATGTGAGATGTCCACCAGGGTGGCTTGTTTTTTCTTGACACACTTACTTTGGTCCTATCCAGGACAGCTGAGTCTATAGATTTCTATAAGTGTTGGTAGAGGGCATCAGAGTATACTTTATTATAGTTGCCAAAACCAGCTGTGGGGATTGGGGCTTGGAAATCATTTATGCCAACCTCTAAGAGGGTATAGTTAGCTTTCGTGAAATTTTTAAATCTGACTTCACCACTGATTGGTTCTGAAGTTATTGCTACTTCAAAAGTGACTGACTTATGATCTGATTTTATTAATGAGGGTCCTACACTTACTGTAGCGCAATGGTCTCTCATGTTGGTCAGAACCAGGTCAAGTACATTTGAGCCCTTTGTAGGATTCTGTACAACTTGTTCCAGGGCATTTGAGTTAACAAAGTCAAAGAACTTTTGTGCCAGTAAGCTGGGTTTGTATAGGTTTCCCATTTGATGCTGGGATAGTTAAAATCTCCCATGACAAGAGTGTTCAATTGTATTTTGTGTTCGATTGTATTTTGATTGACTCAAGTAAAGCCAAATAAGCCATATGAGCATCTTGGTTTATGGAGGGGGATCTGTAACTAGCAATGAGTTGAAGGGGGGGGGTCTTATCTATGGTAATCTGAACTTGGAGCAGCTCCATAGAGTTATCTTGTCTAACCAGTATGGGCAAGTATTTATCTTTAATGTAGATAGATACTCCACCACCTTTGGTTCTCACACTTGCATTTTGCAGTCTGAAGGTTTGGAAGGCATTGTAGCCTTACAAGGCTGGGTACTGTTGGTAACCTTGAATCAGGTTTCTGTGACTGCACAAATATGTACATCATCCAACAAAAGGAATGTTTCCAGAGAGAGTAGCATTTGGTTTAAACTCCTACCGTTCGGCAGCATAACACTTATTTTGTTTTTGCTGGATAGTTTCACATTGGAAGTTTTGTTTTTGAGACCTTGCATAAAATAGGCACTATGGAGAAGGCAAGAGCCTTAGCTAGTCACCAAAAGCCCAGAGGTGCCAGGTGCAGACCATCTCTGGCAAAGCAGAGAGGTCTGTCAACCATGTTATCCTAGGCTGACAGAAATTGGATTCCCCCTTGAATGACACCAGAATCTAATCCAGTTATTAAAGTCAATCATTTTTTTTTATATTATGGCATCATTATAGGTGAGGGCAAAATGCCGCTCAAGGCTAGGGACATACCTATGTCTCTCTTCATATAGTCCAGTGCGGCACTTCTCAAGTCATTCATACAACATAAACTATGATTGAATCATAACGGTACTTGTTGTTGAGTGACTTTGATGCCATAATTTGTCAGATCACACATGCACTTGACAGACAGCTGACCATGACTTTCTCCTTATCCAGCCTTGTGAGCAGGATATCAGTGTATCTCACTATAGAATCTCCAATAACAAGAAAATTAGGTTTGGCTGTGTTACACCTTAAGGGCCTTGTTGGTGAGACACAGGTGTTGTTTTGTGTCTTGATTGCTGTGGGTGCTGTGTCAGGTGTAGCAACATTGTACTTAGGAGGTCTCTGGGGTTTATATACATTTTTGAAGAGTACATCCGCATATGGTGGTCTACGTGTTGAGTTCAAGCTTTGTGCATGAGTTGTGGTATGTGTGTTTTGTGTAAGAGTTGTGGTGTGTGAGCTGACAACCTCTTTGGTGTTATTGTTTGGTACATGAGAGAGCAGACATTCCAGTTTCTTGATGTAGATACATCTCTTGCCCTCCATACTAGAGTAATTTAGTAGTAGAGGGTTGTCTGTGGACATGACGCAATTGCAACACTGCCTCAGAAGACCCATATCAACCAGGTTAGCAGGAGAAACAAGGGTAGTCTGTCTCTCCATAATGCTAGGTTTAGACCTGTTACTGAGTAAAGCATTTGTTGAGCACACAGTAGTTTTGGAAAATCAGTGGAGCACAGGCAGGTCACCAAACTCACAAGAGCTGTGTTAAAAATAAGTGCAAACCCACAGAAATATGGGGCTTTTATAACAAACAAGAGGAAATGGTTGGAAACAAATTAACCAATCTTAAAGCTTAAAACTGAGACCTGTTACAGTCATCTTCAATCCAAACTGTATCTTCCTCCCACAACAGCATAAGGGGCCCTCTCCAACAAAAGATTTCCTGATTTAGTGCTTAATCTGTACAACCAGAACAAGATTCAGCCAGGTCTGAATCTAGCCTGTGCTACAGCAACTAGAAATGCAGCCAAGAATCAGAACACAGTAAAAACAGCAAAAAAAAAAAAACATTTGAAATTGCAGTGTCTATGATTTAAATGCAGCAAATACAATTAAAACTGAGCCCTGTTAAAGTAACCTTCAGTTAGATCAGTCCAAACTGTACCTTCATCCCAGGAGGGCACAGGTGGGCTTCTCTAACAAAAGATTTCCTGATTTAGTGCTCAGAATTGCAAACAAGAATCATAACACAGTAAATACAGTAAAAACTGTTGAAATTGCATCAAATATGGTTTAAATACAGCAAATACAATTAAAACACAGTACAGGTGCAGAAAACAGTTTAAATAAGGCACTTAGTGTTCGTTGGTCACGCAGTAGTTCTGGATGATCAGTGGAGCACAGGCCGGTCATCAAACTCACTGGAGCTGTGTTAAAACAAGTGCAAACCCATGCAAATACAGAGCTTGTATAAAAAACAAGAGGAAGTGGTTGGAAACAAATTTAATAATTCTAAAGCTGAAAAACTGAGCCCTGTTACAGTAATTTTCAATTAGATCAGTCCAAACTGCATCTTCCTCCCAAAAGGGCACAGTTGGGCCTCTCCACCAAAATATTTCCTGATTTAGTGCTCAGTCTCTACAACCAGAGCTAGCTGCAATAGGTCTGAATCTAGCCTGTGCTACATCAACTAGAAGTGCAAACAAGAATCAGAACACAGTAAATACACAGTAAAAAAACAGTTGAAATTGTAGCAGATATAGTTTAAATACAGCAAATACAATTAAAATACAGTACAGGTGCAGGAAATTGTTTAAATAAAGCACTCAGTGTTGAGCTTAAACCAGAAAAAAAACACATAGAAAAGCAGGTACAATAAGCATTCAACCAGCAATTCCCAGCTCAGAAGGGTGGAAACTACCCTCTCCTTCCATAAGAGGGCAGACCACCAAACCTTAATGTAAAATAACTGGCCTGAAGCCTAACTGCTAAAACCAGAACTAAGATACTTTTAGGATAACAGACACAATAAGCCTTCAACCAGCAATTCCCAACTTAGAAGGATGTAAGCTAGCTCTCCTGCCACAAGAGTGTAGACTGCAACCTTCCTTATGTAATATAACTAACTAGTTTGATGTCCAAGTGCTTAAATCAAAACTAAGAGGCTCATTGTACAGACACATTTGACTGACCACTAGACATCATGAGAAACATATTTTCCCTGTACCACCTGACCTTCCTAATTCACTACTAATAAAGCGTAATTAGCAATGCTTGTTGTGTGAACAGCTACCTGCTGTTGCATATATGAGCTGCACTGCACACAACGGGTCCACATAACAACCTCAAACAGCCTACAGCTGCTACACTTTAGCAAAAGTAGTCTGCATTTTGTCCCACATTGCCCTTAGCAGTTAGAAGTTGCTCTGCATAGTCCATATTCAATAGTTATTTAACTAATTGTTTCCCCACAGTAAAGTGCAATAATTATATTATTTAACTTAATACAATCTTCTGTGCATTCAAACAAATTCACCTAATCCATCAACTAAATTGGAAGGATAACTTGCTTGTCTTACTTCTACTGTCAGCCTCATATCACTTGGTGTCCTTAAGTAGATGCACACAGAACTTTTACTTAGTACAACATATTCTGTTTGTGAGAGATGACAGTATTTAACTAATATGGAGGCCTCAGTCTCACAAAGGGACACAGACTGTGAGCAACACACACGCATTCACAACAATCTACACCAGTCCACACTCACTACAATGTCTTACACTGAGGCTGTAAAAACTCCTTTGCCAAAGCCTCCTAGAGCCACAAAGACTAGGTCTCGGCAAAAAAAAAAAAAATCAAACTTTGCATCACCTTCTGACAAGAAGAGAATCACCAGGATGTAAATCATCCCACATCTAGTACGCAGAAACACCCTACAAATAAAAACATTTTAGTCTTTGGTGACTATACAGAGTCAGACAAGTGTCTCAGCAAACTGTGAATGCATATAAAAGTAAACACAGACAGATCATTTTACACTGAACAGTAAAATGATCAAACCTAAAAAAAGCACCCCATACTTTACTGATTACATATTTATTTACTTAACATTTGTTTACTGGGAAAGTCCGACTTGGAACAAAGCCAATTTTCAGTGGAGGCCCAGGGAGAAACCCTCCAGATGCATGTACTTGAAATGTGGGAAGAAACCAGAGCACCCAGAGGAAACCTACACGAATGTAAGGAGAACATGCAGACTCCCTACAGAAGGCACCCCAGCCGGGAATCAAACTAGAGTACCTCTTGCTGTGAGGCGACAAAGCTACTGCTGCACCGCTGCATTGTTCAACAATATATACCAACTCTGAGATCAGACAACAGCAGGGTAAGGGCAAGTTCCCTTACCCTGCTGCACCACAATCCTATAGAAAAGACCGCCTGCAAAAAACTCTTATAGAAGAATATGCAGTCACATGAGCATTTGATCGTATGTACAGGTCAAAAACACTTTGCCCATATGAGTGTTCTTTT
The DNA here is from genome assembly GCF_019279795.1 of Protopterus annectens. Lineage (NCBI taxonomy): Eukaryota > Metazoa > Chordata > Ceratodontiformes > Protopteridae > Protopterus > Protopterus annectens. The sequence goes on from NC_056725.1 coordinate 1,419,700,472, forward strand.
ATTCAGGCCAGTAAGCAGTCAGGCACATTTATTCTCCTCTCACTACATTGAACAAAGAAAGGGTGACTGTGAGTTATCTTTCAGGTGTCAGGATTTCTGATATCTCAATAGTTCTTAAAGCACTTTCACTTGGCAAATGTTGTTGTATCTATCGGCTTTTCCTGGTTAGGGGTTGCCACAGTGGAACTCCGGTCTGCTAATGATTGGCAGTAGATTTTTACGTACCGAGT